>NC_079169.1:61402388-61679888 GCF_947568905.1 Ostrea edulis | reverse complement strand
TTCTTGTACTCAGTCTAGTTCTCTGAATATTTTTTATTGTACGAGATCTAAATAATCTAAGGCATACCAATTCAAAATTCACTTTGCCTGATTTACCACTGACACCCAAATTACAAGAGAATGAAATTGTAATATTTTATGGTATTAAAAAACCATATCTGCCCCATCGTCCATGAATGTCCAATTATGAGTTTTCAATTTTTAATTAAACGCACAAGAGATTTAGACACCACGTATGATCAGAAGCTCGGGTAGAAAGTTGTGAATGTTAAAGACACTAGGTAGAAGCAAAAATGCTGATCTTTATATGCTTCATTGCACAGAGTACTGGAGGACGTTCTGTTAAGGCTATTCCTTACACAGCAATAGACCTCGAGGCTGAGAATATGAATGAAGAGTTGTTCAATGCGACAATAAAGACATCATTGTTAACAGATGATCCTTGAAATGTTTTGAATATCAAAATTAAAATGTAAAAAGCATTTGTGAATTGTGAATTGAAATTTCAAGGGGACCACACGCAGATTTCTTTAAACGTATTACATTTGGCTGTGTATTCTATTTAGCGCCTTTAGCGAAAAACAGCTACCGCTAAGTCAAGTACATCGATAAATGTCTTGTGTATATATTTTTTATAGCAAATGTAGAAATGCTAAATCAAATCAAATCTATACTAACTTGTTAAAAAATCAATTTAAGCCAAATATCGACCCATTAAATGTAAATTGTGTCTATCTTTCATACGGTATGAATCACTTACTTTGGGTTGTACAAAGATTATACTCATTAATTAATCTTTAACTGGACAGATGTAATCTGGCTCTTATCAAAAGGATCTTTGGATCTCCAGCTGAACTCTGAAACACCAAGGCTTACTCCCAAGGGGCTAATGGAATCTTAATTGGACAGAGAGATTAAACTGACAATTTCTCTATCTGTTCTGTGATGTGCTTGTTAAGCCTTGCAAATTTTGAAGTACAATATTGCATATATTTATATTATTAATGTTAGAAACAAAATAAGTATTGATATTAATTGTTATGTAGCTACATTTTATGAAGAAGAAAAATCTGTATTTCTTGATGTAATGATTATTTAACAGGGTTACTGAATTCTCTCCAACATATGTAGGGATTACTTCCCTTTACACATTGGGTTTGTTTAAATACTTATCAACGCAAAAGTTTTAATGACCTGATTTTAAGCTACAGTTTACTTTTCTATACAGATGCACAAATTGACAAAGTTTGTTGATTCTAGGACTCATATCTACATGAGCCCAAAATAGGTTTATGCCATGTATGGCCATAACATCTTAATTAAAGATCACAGTGACCTTGATTAAGGGCGCAACACGTCTTTTCAAGATACATCAACTGACAAAGTTTGATGATTCTAAACCAAATAATTGTCCAGTTATGAGTCGGACAGGATTTTGCCATATTTGGCCATATTGTCTTAATCACTGGTCACAGAGACCTAACTTTAAAGTGCGACCCACCCTCTACTCAAGATGTATCAGCTGATAAAGTTTGATGATTCTAGGTCTTATAGTAATTGAGTTACGAGCTGGACACGAAGCGGGACAGACAGACAGACACGATCGCCATACCATAATATGTCCCATCTAAATACGGGCGTATAACAAATAGCAAGAAAGATAAGATGAGGGTAGGATTATTAGGAGGAAATCAGACAAAAACACTAAAACAATGTCTTCCATCAAGAGACACTACAGCTCATTTTGCACAAAAATCATGAAATGACAATTTTCCCAGTGCTTTCTCAATTTTTGTTGCATAGTTGAATGAATGAATTTTGCCTAAATAATACTTACCTGAAGTTAAAAATTCTCGTTCTAACATAAAAATCAATACTTTTTGATGGCCTATACAAAAAATATCGAGTCTCCTCTTTTCAGTCTTCGGACGCATGCGCATAGACAGTAAACAGTGCAGCATGTCGTCCAGTGAGAGAAAGTGAAGTAGATAGATCCAGAATTTTGACAGATTCTGTGAGAAAAGAGGCAAAAATAGAATGAGATAAAAACTCATACGTGAACTAAAATTTACTTTGGGATCAGTATGACCGTTAGAAAATAAAGAGCTAGGAGAAACACACGCAGGACTCAGTGGTGGATCTAGGATTTCTGAAGGGGGATGTGAAAATCAAATATCAGACAATGTACTCAGCCATTTTTGGCGCCAAATCTGGAGTTATACTCACAATTTGTGGCAAAAAAAAAAGAGGGAGGGGGGTCCTGGCCCCCTCTAAATCTGCCATTGGGACTAGCCACAAAGACACTGCTTTAAAAGTATGTGCTATTTTTATCTGCACATGACACATGTTAGTTGTAAAAACATTGGTCAATAGCAACTTGGAAGGGTTTGTGTTAAAATTATGATTTATAATTAAAATAAGAAGCAGGGAATAATTTTATACTTGAAAGGCGAGTGTGAGCCCCTAAGTGGTATTTAAATAATTTTCTACACAACACCTTTGCTGTCATACAAAATCATGTGATAAAAATAAGCATTCAGAAGTCCCAGTCAGCATGAAGAAACCTTTGAATTCCAGATGATCTCCGAAGCGCAGTTGAGAGCAAATTGACGTATTGAAATTGTTCAAAATTGTCAGTATCGATATGATTTTTATCATTTTATAAATATGTGTTTTAAAAAACATTTCGTTAAAATGTGGAAAATGAGCTTTAAGGATGAAGGGCGATACAATAATTCATCAAAACATAAAAGTAATGCAGCAAACCTTTGACTGGTAGGTATCTGGTCAGGAGTGCTTGTGTCCTTCGAATAATACATTTGTTCACAATTTCCGCCAACTACAAAGTTTAAATGTCAGAATAATTCTCAAATCTCCACAAAACATTGTTAAATCTACAATTTACTCTAATAATCCACTGATCACAGAAACTGCCTAAACAAAAAGAGAATTTAATGAGTTCTAGTCTTCAAAATTAGCTACCGGCCTGAAGACCCAAATCCAATGAAGTTGGACAAGGCCGCCAATACCACTGATTTCTGTTGAAATTACATCACCACCATATATTGAAATGGAGTGATGACTGAATCAGAATCAAAAGTAAACATAGTATATCTGTCAAATTAGTACTAATGTTGACTAGAAGTGGTTTAATGACTTAAAGGGGCAACCATTTTTTCCTCAAAATCTCTCAATGGCATGGAAATACATACAGTATCAATGACTAATAAAAACATTTATTTTGTACAAAAACAAGAGAAACCTAATGAAACTACACTATAAAACCTCTTTTAGTGCCATATGCCTGCTTTGAGGTTAAAAAGTGCTTGAATAATTGGATACTGGTGTTATTACTAAAATATATAAGATGGGCACAATTTTCATTGAATTACATTTTTGGTGACAAAATGAGTTAATGCCCCTTTAACGTACATGTACTCTTGAACTTTCTCTTCAAAGTTGTTTTCAAAACTGAAAAAAAGCAAGTCTTTGCGTCTGATTTGGGCGGTGAATTTCTGCTTGGTCTATTAAACAGTCCAGATACAGAGGTCTGAAAGGCCAGACCTCAAAACAATTTTTCACTAAGACTGAGTACTAGTACAAATTAATCAATATTTCCAGCTTACTTCCTGTAACTTTAATTGGCCCTTTTTGTGGTCATCATTACTGGCATCAGCATCTCTGCCCCGCAGGATTGGGGTCTCAAATCGCTTCTTAAACTCCTGGGCAGTGCCTTGCAGAATAAAAACATTCAGCAAATTACAAGTAATAAAAACAGGAAAACTTTCTAAATCAATTCTTTAGCAACCTTAAAATAGAGTAAAGTAACTATTAACCTCCTTATCCTAGATAGGATGCTTCCTCAGAAAACTACACACATACAGTGTACTTATGTAAATGTATGTACCTGCAGACATGTTATTGTCGATTCCTTATTTAACGCAAGTACTTAATACCACGAAATAACTCGTATACGTCAAATCACGAAAACATAAATTCGCGAGTGTTCTGTTGATCAAGAGCCTTTAAATGTAATTTAGCAATATAAAAATAAAAGCGAGTAACTTTAATTCATGAGTGATGCTTCTCGCAAAATTACATAATAATAAATTCCTCGTGTATATTTAGGAATTTACAGTATCTTGTGTTTGAATTAGATTACTATTGGAGGCTGTAAGTGTCCCAACAACATGGCTTAATATAATGCAAATAGAGCGATACCTCTGAAGCTGTAACTGTATAGAATGTATTTCACCCATAGGCAAAATGAAAGTACATTGTATAATTTGAAAATTAAACACAAAAGCATTTCCCTTGCATATATTGTTTGTACATTTACATTAAATCTGTACAATTTAAAAAGCCAAATAAGAATAATATGGGCAGATAATTCTTTAAATTGCCCTTTCTTTTATCATCTCTTTGAGCGTTTTCCTCACTTACTTAGAGAGATGGTTGTGAAGCTGCAATTTTCTCACAAAGATGATTAAATAAGTCATACGTCAGATAATTTATTTATTTGGAACGACTTACTGATAGAATAAGATACGGTATGATCTATTACAGAGGGGCTTTCGCTAATAAAAAAAATTTGATGATTTCGTAAAATTAAAAAATAGAGTCGGACTTTATTTTCTAATATTTATCAAGCTTACCACAATTAAGATAATTACTTTTTCTACTGAAATAATCACTTATCTGATCAGACAAGTGTGTATTGAGTTTCACTTGTCTGAACTGGGTTTTCACTTTGCCCTGGGTAATCGAACAATCGTTACTGTTGATCCCAGGTCAGATTTAACAACCGTTAATGTTGATCCCTGGTCAGATTTAACTTAGCTTACCAAGAATTCCTCCATTGACAAAGTGAACAAGACTAAAGTATTCCAGAAGATCATTCTGTATGGGGGTCCCTGACAACAAAACCCTCCTCCTGGCTTTCAGCCCATTCAGGGCCTGGTAAGTCTGATTCTCGGAATTTTTCAGTCTGTGACCCTGAAAAGTACATAAATCATTTGATATTTACTACATGCAAGATCACTTCTGTATACATTTCAATATTCTAAATTCTTCATAATTGTTTTAATCTATCAATGAAAAAATGAATTTTAAAAAAAAGAGTTTTTATGACTTTGAATTTTCCCCTTTACAACCAACTATTCTGACCTACACATACATGTTTAAGAAGTAGATAGACAAAAATATTCTATTTTTTGGCCAAAAAGGAAAATAAAGACATTCAATGAGGAAATCACTAAATCACTAAGGTCACTGACTTCATTTGCTTTTTGAGCTTACTCCATTGTGGTGTACAAGAGTAAAATGAAATACAGACTACCGTAAATCTGTATAATTTTGAATCCATTTATTTTGGCGAATTTGAGTAAAAAGCCTATATATTTATTTCTGTGTTTCTTAATTTCTGTGAATTTATGCTGGAGCTAAAAATAAATCGACAAATAAATTCCATCGTATGAATTTATGTCATTAATTCAGTTCTGTCAACCCATTTGTTTATATACTAATAGACCCTCACTAGGCGTGGGTGCATTGAAAACTAAATTACAAAATTAAATTGTCTTTTTCTAGCTTTTAAAAGTAATACTATTTCGGCCCCCTTTTCTGCCAGTCCATCTACTCACAGGTAACAGATGCACTTCAGTATGATTGTAGTTTATGACAAGCTGAGGGGGGATGTTGTGCTTTTGGACGAGTTCCGAAATTTTTTACAACAAGTTTGTTTTTAATTCCTCTAAGTTTTTTACTTCGGTTTTCGCTGTTGAACTTCCACGTCGCTTGACCATTTTCATGCGCTTTTAAAGAACTACCGTAAATCTGGCTGTTATTTCTACTGTCTCCCCATTTTCCAATAAAAAGTGTTCTGTCTTCTGCTAAAACAACACCTTTGGCGACAGCACGCACTATGCGAGTGTTTATAACGCCCCTGCATCCCTTATTTCCTATACCAGTGCCACACAGTAGACTCCTTCAAGTTAAAATCACTAAAATATCACAAAGCTTTCGGTGTCCCGTGTTCAAATGCATATTTGGCTACTTTGGCTCTCATTTCATCAGTTAAAATTGTGTAATTTCCCCCCCTTTTTTAAGGACTTGACGAACTGTAAAGAATCTTTAACTCCTCGTTCACCAGCTTTCTCATAATATTATTTGCATTTTCAGTTAAAAGCACAGGCCATTCTTTTCTATTAAAGTATTTTAAAATTGACATCTTGTGGCTTAACAAGAGGCCCAAGGGCCTAGAATCGCTCTTCTGATAAATTGTACAACCCCACCATTTCTATTCTTAGCCTCTTAGTATTCTAAATCTTTAGTTAAATCCTAAGAATTCAAAAAAAGTAGGTCAATGTGAGCTACTTTTTGGTTTACACATTTTGAGAACCCAAGAAATATCAACTGACAAAGTTTGATGATTTTAAGCCAATTAGTATCTGAATATTGAAATATAGCTGTCAAATTCCAATCGTAGGTCATGGTGACCTACTTTTTGGTCAGCAAACTCCGAACATGCAAGACCCATCAACTGACAAAGTTTGATGACTGTAGGTCAAATAGTATCTGAAATATATAAATATAGCCGTCCAATTCCAAAAGTAGGTCAAGGTGACCTACTTTTTGGTCGACACACTCCGTAGACTCAAGATGCATCAACTGTCAAAGTTTGATGATTGTAGGTCAATTAGTGACTGAAATATATAAATATAACTGTCAAATGCCAAAAGTAGGTCACAGTGACCTACTTTTTGGTCGATACACTCCGAAGACTCAAGATGCATCAACTGACAAAGTTTGATGATTGTAGGTCAAATAGTGTCTGAAATATAGTAGTTTAGCTGTCAAATACCAAAAGTAGGTCACGGTGACATACTTTTTGGTCGACACAAACCGAAGACTGAAGACGCATCAACTGACAAAGTTTGATGATCCTAGGTTTTACAGTGCCCAAAATATGCATCTAAAATTGAAAATGTGAAATTTGAATATCTGCAAAATTCAAAAAGTAGGTCACTCTGACCTACTTTTTTATAAATATGTTTCAAGGCCTCAAGATGCATCAACTTACAAGATTTGATGATTCTAAACCTCTCGGTATTTGAAATAACAACTTAAAATATATCTATAAATGATAAGCCATAAAATTCAGAAAGTAGGTCACGGTGACCTATTTTTCAGTTGACGCATTTCAAGGTCCCATGATCCACCAACTGACAAGTTTTGATGATCATAGGCTTCAAAGTGTCCAAGATATGCATCAAAATTAATTTTAAAATAAATACCTGCAAAATTCAAAAAGTAGGTCACCTTGACCTACTTTTGAGACAACTTGACACAAGGTCCTAAGATGCATCAACTGTCAAAATTTGATGATCCTAGTCCTTATAATGACTAAAATATCAAAGATTTAAGGAAATATAAATTTAGGTCAACTTTGAAGTGACCTTGAGACCACGCCCTTTGCCCCAGGGTAATGTCTTGAACAATTTTTAATCTACAACATATCCTCATCCTTATGTGTAAGTTTGGTGATAATCTGCCCAGTGGTTCTTGAGAAGAAGATTTTTTAGCAACCACTACTTTTGTTTGTATTTTCCTGATTATCTCCCCTTGTTAAAGGGTCACATCCCTCTATTTAGTATGTATGAAAGCCCTTGGGCCAATGATACCCTGTAACAAATTTGAAAGAAATTGGCCAAGGGGTTCTTGAGTTATAGCCCTTTTTCTAAAAAGTTTACGCACACCGCACAAATGGCCATAGCATTAGCTCTTTGAGCCTTCGGCTCAGAAGAGCTAAAAATCTGAGTTAACACTGACCATCGATAAACTACCTATAACCAGCCAGATTAGTTACGCACGAGTGATATCAAATAAATTGCCAGTATTGATCACTATTAATACACCTGGGAGTTTAATACAACTGACCATCGAATTGGTGGATCTAGAATTTTTTTTATACGGTAGAGTTATTTTTGAGAAAAATATTTTTGCGAATCCAACTGACTCGCAAAAATGCTAAAAATTAATCGACAGCAAAAATAACCAGATTTACGATATAACTCTTCCTTTTACAGTCAAACTTGCCAAAGGGGTCACCTTCCTAAGCAGGCACCCACATGTATCATATGCGGTTTAATATCTATTTTCCTCCCAATGAAAAACCCTTCATAACTTAACTCTTTTAAGCAATGAATTCAGTACTTAGTGCCTGTGCTGTTGCAGTTTTAAAAGTTTAAAGTAATGGACATAAGTGACAAATCTATTAAAAGAAAGGCAGATACATGTATCAAGAATGAAATCAAAATTAAAGCATCTAGTGAAATGAAAAGAAAATGTCGGGAGACCAGCAATGGAGACATTCATAACTTGTGTTGGCAATGGTTCCTTTTTAAAATGGCTCAAAAGTTTCTTAAAACAGATGATGGTAATGAATTTACTTGTATGATACAAAATTTTACATCTCCTTCAATATACATAAATATATATATAAGTAATATAATATTTTGTCTCATTCTACAGCTCATTTCAATAATTATACATGATCACGCAAATCTTTGAAACTCTACTCAAAGGTCACCACTGTTAAGAGGTCACTGTGTGTACTTCCAAAGGGTGACTACTTCATAGAGGTTTGACAGTATAATTCAATAGGATATCTAATAATGATACTTTATTTTTCAAACAGTAAATTCAACATTTTTCTAATGTTACTTAATTGGTTGAAAACTCTTCACAGTGTATATTCAGTAGTTGAAAATTGATGAGCTATGACAATCTCTCATTCATAAAAGGACTAACCTCGTCACAAATGACTAGACCAACATTCCCTTTATGCATTACTGCACTGTGGAGACGAAAAGTCTCATAGGAAATGATCAGAATTGGATATGGGTTTCTCCTTCCCCGAAGCTGCATAAATTGGTCTGAAAAATAATGAAACTACAGGCACTCAAATCTTCATCTCTGTTGATGGTTGAATTTTTTTTCTTCCGAAAAGTAATGCAAAATTGCTTTTTACTTACATTGTTGTGTAATACATTGTACTTGATTGACACTGTGACCTAGTCAAGATTCTAAACTTTCTATTTTTAGAATGATGTCTGACAGAATTCAATATAAAGATGATGTAATACCTGTTTACCAAAGTCGTAAAAAGAAAGGCTCTGGAAGCTTCATTTTAGTATAAATGGACTGTAAATTTTGTGGTAATAGGCACTTGTTAAGCATTCCATAAGCACACTATGGAATTACATCTGGAGATTGGATTGGACTTAATGGCCGTTTGTGACAGTTTACATTTGTCAATTCAGCTCGGCAGTAAACCAGTATAAGACACTTTCTATGAACTTTGGTTATACCTACTGTAAGTTGGTAATTTTTACATCGATCTATTTTTCTTTCAATAATGGTAAATGAATTGTTAGATCTTTGAATTATTTGAATTTTGCTGGTCACAATAAGAGTTATTCTGACCCATAATAATATATACACTGTACATACGAAGTTGTCTATCAATTTCACTTTTCATTCCAGAATCAATGGCTAGACAGTTAATTTTTCCACTCAACCATTTCTGAACTTCATTGGACCAATTCTGAAAGACAAAAAACAATTGTGAAAATTCCGGACATCTTTTTACCCAATGACAGCACAATACATTAAGTAACTAGTGGTAATTGTAATGGGGACCATTACAAATTACAAACCACCATCTCTCAGATGGTGCTTTTTTGTTTGAGTACATCCAATTGAATCATTTAATAGAAATTTTTTACTTTACTTTGTATGTAACATTATGTAGATGATATAGTTTATGTTGAGAAAACTTATCTTTTCTTCAGTCACATAGTATTGCGTTTAACAATAAGTTTCAATAGCATGAAAGAAAGAGTCCATACCCTGACCAGACTACTGGGAGTGACCACCACTACTTTATCAATGAGTGGACAACAATCGGGGCTCTGTCTCTGGAAGTAACATGACAACATCTGCTATTTACAAGCCGTCTTAAATAATACACATACCTCTAATATGGATTTCATGTTGCATGTCGTACTCCTCAAATATTGCAATACTTCCTTATTTTCTCTTTATCAAAATCTCTCTTTCAAAAGTTGCAACACAAAATGATAGTATTGACACTGCACAAATATAAACATGTACACACACGATTACCGTGCTGTTTTACAATATAAACATGTACACACACGATTATATAAACATGTATACACACGATTACTATTCTATTTTACAATATAAACATGTACACACATGATTACTATTCTGTTTTACAATATAAACATGTACACATGATTACTGTTCTATTTTACAATATAAACATGTACACACACGATTACCGTTCTCTTTTACAATATAAACATGTACACACACGATTACCATTCTGTTTTACAATATAAACATGTACACACATAATTACCATTCTGTTTTACAATATAAACATGTACACACATGATTACTGTTCTATTTTACAATATAAACATGTACACACAATTACCATTCTGTTTTACAATATAAACATGTACACACATGATTATCGTTCTAATTACAATATAAACATGTACACACACGATTACCGTTCTGTTTTACAATATAAACATGTACACACACAATTACCGTTCTGTTTTACAATATAAACATGTACACACATAATTACCATTCTGTTTTACAATATAAACATGTACACACACGATTACTGTTCTATTTTACAATATAAACATGTACACATAATTACCATTCTGTTTTACAATATAAACATGTACACACATGATTATCGTTCTAATTACAATATAAACATGTACACACACGATTACCATTCTGTTTTACAATATAAACATGTACACACATGATTACCGTTCTATTTTACAATATAAACATGTACACACGATTACCATTCTGTTTTACAATATAAACATGTACACACATGATTACTATTCTGTTTTACAATATAAACATGTACACATGATTACCGTTCTATTTTACAATATAAACATGTACACACACAATTACCGTTCTGTTTTACAATATAAACATGTACACACATAATTACCATTCTGTTTTACAATATAAACATGTACACACACGATTACTGTTCTATTTTACAATATAAACATGTACACATAATTACCATTCTGTTTTACAATATAAACATGTACACACATGATTATCGTTCTAATTACAATATAAACATGTACACACACGATTACCATTCTGTTTTACAATATAAACATGTACACACATGATTACCGTTCTATTTTACAATATAAACATGTACACACGATTACCATTCTGTTTTACAATATAAACATGTACATACATGATTACTATTCTGTTTTACAATATAAACATGTACACATGATTACCGTTCTATTTTACAATATAAACATGTACACACATGATTACCGTTCTGTTTTACAATATAAACATGTACACACATGATTACCATTCTGTTTTACAATATAAACATGTACACACATGATTACCTTTCTGTTTTACAATATAAACATGTGCACACTTGATTACCATTCTGTTTTACAATATAAACATGTACACACACGATTACCGTGCTGTTTTACAATATTTCATACCAGGAGTGTCCACATCAGAGATATACATTGGAGGGTCTTGCCTAGTCCCTGCAAATATCAAATGTCCAATATTAAGAGAATAATGTCCAATATTAAGAGAATAATGTCCAATATTAAGAGAATGAAGATATTCTAAAGCACTGTGCCTACGGTTTACTGTATTTTGCCGAATATAAAACAGTGTGAAACGTTTGTCTGTGAAAATTATATACATGTACCAACACAGATTTTCCACCCACATTCTTTTCAGGTAATTTCATCATACTGCAGCGTTATTTGATCTATAGACACTGCCTTGTATATAGATAAGCCCTTTTTTGTCAATTTTCGCCTGTATCATTATTTATATCTTCATTAAGTGAAAATCAATCTCTAGGAAAATCTTGCACAAATGTAAAATTGGTGAAAATGTGATACTTATAATTTGTATTTAAAATTTGATTATCATTAAAGAGCCTGTTACGATTCATTTGACCTGTATAGTCATTATCTCATTGAACACTGCCATTCAAAGGTATCATTTACAAAATGCCATGCCACATGCTAAAAACTGAAATAAACAAAGCAAGGTTGGAAAATGATTTGCCGCTTAAAAGCTCATTTACTGTAAGGTTTATGAATGCAAGGTGAAGACAACGAACAGTGATCAATCTCATAACTCCTACAAGCACTACAAAATAGATAGTTGGGCAAACACGGACCCCTGGACACACCAGAGGCGGGATCAGGTGCAAAGGAGGAGCAAGCATTTAATGAAATGTTAAAGTGAGAACTTGGAATAACTTTTCTTACACAAAATATGTGCCGTTATATTATGAGACACCCTGTAAATGTAATTACATCTACGCCACCATTAAAGCCATTGCTTTATATAGGAAATAAAAAATATTATCAAAAGAAATGTTTATTACAATGAAAACTAAAAACATCACATTTGCAAGTCATATTTTAGATATAGTATGTTCAAGCATTGCATGTGTTTGTTTACTCCTGTATAAATCAAATGCAGGTGACGAAACTGCATATTTAATGCAGTAATGGGCATTTGTCCCACAACCTGCATATAAACAAATTGTTTCACACCTTACATTGTACAAGAGCTCTCTAAAGGGAAATAACTCGGACATATCTCAAAACTTGCATATTGAATATCTCTATCTAAACAAAAAGAGAAAAATTGTAATATACAAACATACCATTTCATCAGCCATAATGCAGCCATAGTTCTCAGGGATCCTCTGGCCTGTGACACAGTCATACATAAACTTTACTCCCTGTTATTGAAAAAGGAATAAATGCATCAAGGGTAGACAAGTGTATAACTACAGAATTCTGTCAGTTATAGATGAAATCTTTACTTACATAAGAATCATTTATGTATAAGAAGGAGAAGCAACAAGAAGAGGTGAACAGAAACAAGAGGCCCATGGGTCACATCACTCACCTGAGTCACCTTGGCCCATTTCTGAAGATTTTCTCTCTATATTAGTATGTAAAATTTTGATTCCCTATTGTCGCCCCATCCTACCCCTGGAGCCCAGGATTTGAACAAACTTGAATCTGCATTATGTAAGGAAGCTTCCATGTAAATGTAAAATTTTCTGGCCCAGTGATTCTTCAGAAAAGGATTTTGAATAACTTTCCCTATATATTTGTATGTAAAACAATATCAGGGCGCTTTGATGTAAATTTCTACTTTCCTGGCCCATTGGTTCTTGAGAAGATTTTTAAAGATTTTCTCTTATATATTTGCATGTAAAACTTTGTTCCCCTATTGTGCCCCTAACCTACCCCCAGGGGCCATGATTTTTACAAACTTGAATCTGCACTATGTCAGTAAGCTATCATGTAAATCTTAGCTCTTCTGGCTCAGTGGTTCTTGAGAAGAAGATTTTTAAAGATTTTCTCTTATATATTTGCATGTAAAACTTTGATCCCCTATTGTGGCCCCAACCTAACCCCATGGGCCATGATTTGAACAAACTTGAATCTGCACTATGTAAGGAAGTTTTCATGTAAACAGCTCCTCTGGCTCAGTGGATCTTGAGAAGAATCTTTTTAAATGATCCCATCCTATTTTTGCGATTATCTCCCCTTTGAAGGGGGCATGGCTCTTCATTTGAACAAACTTAAAAGTCCTTTACCCAAGGATGCTTTGTGTCAAGTTTGGTTGAAACTGACCCAGGGTTCTAAAGAAGGAGATGAAAATGTGAAAAGTTTACGCCGACGGCAATGAAAAACAACCGACAAATTTTGATCAGAAAAGCTCACTTGAGCTGAAGGCTCAGGTGAGCTAAAAAGAAGAGAGGGAGAAGGAGGAGCAGGAGGAGGATGTGGAAAGAAGGAGTAGGAAGAAGAGGAGGGAGAAGAAGTAGGAGGAGTGCTTACCTCTCTTTGATGAGGCCTCAGGACTTTTGATACAACAGGATCCACCACCACATGTACTGGCTGTTTATCTCTGTATGCATGGAATTATAAACCATTCTATAAGATCCCGGTTTTAAAACAAAAATATGTGCATAAATAATGTGTATTTTCAAATTCTATGAAGAAAATGAAATCAACTTATGTGCAACCTAAAATTCAAATGTTTTTAAAATTTTACTCGCAAAGTAATTGACATACTTCTGAAAAGTTTAATTATCATTATGTATTTCGTGGTGACATATTTTTTAAATAGTTTCTGTCAATTGTTGACAATTCAATCATAAATGTTGCTTGTTCTAAGTACCGGTATTACACTTCGTTGCATTTTCATCCAAAGCAAGAACAAGAGGCCCAGGGGCCTTATAGGTCACCTGAGTATCATGTAACAACCTTCCAATGTTTGAATTAGGTTTGTGTTTAAATATAAGAATTTTACTTTTGGATGGAAGAAACATTGAATAGCTATGTGGTCAGCCCTGCCTTTGCACCAGAACCCCTGACCCAGGGGCCATAAATTTCAGTTTTGAAAGAAGCATCCTTGATCATCATTATCATACTATTAGTTTGTCTACTTAATACCCAGCAGCAGAGGAGAAGATTTTCAAAGAAATAAAATGCATTTTCACTATATGATCAATAGGGCCCCACCCTAATACCAGAACCCCTGACCCAGGGGCCATGAATTTCACAATTTTGAAAGAGGCATCCTTGCTCATCATAACCATGCTATTGGTTTGTCCACTTAATACCCAAGGACAGAAAAGAAGATTTTCAAAGAAATAATGCATTTTCACTATATGACTTATAGAGCCCCACCCTAGCACCAGAACCCCTGATCCAGGGGCCATGAATTTCACAATTTTTAACAAGAGGTACTGTGAGCAATGCTCACTAAGAATACCCCCCGCTTACCCCAATCTCCCAAAGGGTGTTGGTAATAGGTATAAACTACCTCTTTTCTGAGTGTTGCTACTTCGATGTCCAGTGCACATGACCTTTGACCTTTTGACCCCAAAATCAATAGGGAACATCTTCATCCCATGGGTAGTCCATATGTATGATATGGTGACTGTAGGTGGAAAGGATAACGCTTTAGAGCCCGGAAACCATATTGCTACTTCAATGTCCAGTGCGTGTGACCTTTGACCTTTTGACCCCAAAATCGATAGGGATCATCTTCATCCCATGGGTAGTCCATATATATGATATGGTGACTGTAGGTGGAAAGGATAACGCTTTAGAGCCCGGAAACCATATTGCTACTTCAATGTCCAGTGCACGTGACCTTTGACCCCAAAATCAATAGGGAACATCTTCATCCCATGGGTAGTCCATATGTTTGATATGGTGACTGTAGGTGGAAAGGATAATGCTTTAGAGCCCGGAAACCATATTGCTACTTCAATGTCCAGTGCACTTGACCTTTGACCTTTTGACCCCAAAATCGATAGGGAACATCTTCATCCCATGGGTAGTCCATATATATGATATGGTGACGGTAGGTGGAAAGGATAATGCTTTAGAGCCCGGAAACCATTGCATCTACAGACGGATGGACGGACGGACGGACAGACGGACAACCCGATTCCAGTATACCCCCCACAACTTGTTGCGGGGGGTATAAAGAGGCATCCTTGCTCATCATTACCATGCTATTAGTTTGTCTACTTAATACCCAGGGACAGAGAAGAAGATTTTCAAAGAATTTCTACACTTTCACTATATGACCAATAGAGCCCCACCCTAACACAAGAACCCCTGCCCCAGGGGCCATGAATTTCACAATTTTGGTAGAGGGCTCAACGCTCATTATAATTATGCCCACAGTTTGGCTTCTTGATGTCCAGGAGTAAAGAAGAAGATTTTTTAAAATTACACTCATTTTGATGGTTTTTGCCCCACCCCTCAGGCCCCAGGGGGGCAGGGACCACGAATTTCACAATTTTTGTTCCCCTCCACCCACAGATGCTATATGCCAAAATTGGTTGAAATTGGTTCAGGGGTTTCAGAGAAGAAGCTGAAAATGTTCAAATGTTAACGCACGACGCACGACGAAGGACAAAAACAGATAGCAATAGGTCACCTGAATGAA
Source organism: Ostrea edulis (assembly GCF_947568905.1). NCBI lineage: Eukaryota > Metazoa > Mollusca > Bivalvia > Ostreida > Ostreidae > Ostrea > Ostrea edulis. The sequence continues at coordinate 61,663,751 of NC_079169.1, read as the reverse complement.
TTCAGGTGACCTAACAAGAGACATAGAGGCCTTATCAGTCACCGAGTATTTATACAAGAAAAGTTGCAATTGTTGATAAAACAATTGCAACTTTCGAACTTATTATTAACCTCTCATAAATAATGATAAACATTCATTCTGATATTGCAGCTTCATTAAGGACTCCAGATACATCGCACACCAAAAATAATTAAACATTTTTAGCAGTTAGAGTTATCTTCCCTTGGTTCACATTTTTACAGTGTTTGTTTTTTAAAGGTCTATTGGGTATTTGCTTTGGTAGTCAAGATTCTTACCAACCAGAGATTGATAATGACAGTGACTCTTAGCTTGTTAGAGTGGATTCAAATCTTAATGGAGTCGATAAGAAACATTACTTCTTGATTATTAACTATCACAATATAAAATTTTAACTTTAAAAAAAAAAAAAAACTAAATTAGATTACATGTAATACCAAAGACAAATTACAATAATATGAAACTGTATTGGATATGCCCTGTTTTATGACACAAAAAAAAAGATTTAGACTTCCTTTAAAGCTTTCAAATTTGGAACTTTATTGGGCCCCTGCTAGGGTGTTATGATACATGATCGATTGATATTGTTTAAAATCCCTCTGGAGAATTTTTCACTCATATGGAGACATCACCATTGCCGGTGAAGGGCTTCAAAATTTAGGCCTATGCTTGGCGCTTATGGCCTTTGAGCAGGGAGGGGTCTTTATCGTGCCACACCTGCTGTGACACGGGACCTCGGTTTTTGCGGTCTCATCCAAAGGACCATCCCATTTAGTCGCCTCGTACAACAAACAAGGGGTACTGAGGACCTATTCTAACCTGAATCCCCACGGGAAATGCGTGTTATGATATATACATCTGTAGTCCTTTACTAGAAATAATAAATTTTCACTATATGAGCATTAAAACCTTAACTAACACTAGAACTCCAAACTCAAGGGCCACGAATTTCAAAGTTTATGCAGTGACTTCTTTTGTGAATTATTACTATGTATTTAGTATGGCTGTTTGATATCAAAGAGTCAAGAACAAGAACTTTTAAAGAAATAATGCATTTTTACTATTTTCAGCAATGACAAACCTGACCATAGCACCAGAACCCAGGAGCCATGAATTTTATACTTTTGATAAAGGCCTCTTAGCTTGTCAAGACTATGCACACAGTAAGCTCCTTACATGTAACAAAGCAAAAGCAAAGAGGATTTTTAAAGGGGGGATGGGGGTTTGGGTACACCTCTCAGACCCCCCCCCCCTTTTCCAGGGATGATAAAAAATCCACATAAAGTTTTGTGGTGCCCTTGTCAACTAGGTGCTTACCAAAAATCTGGTCAGAATTAGTCCAATAGTATCTGAGACAAATCTAAGATGTTTAAAATAAAAACAACAAACCAGAACTAGATCCTTCATGTAACAGTGTACCACAAAGATCAAGTAATAAATACACTTGCCAAACTAACTTTTAATTTCGGATTTGATTTATTTTTTTAAAAGACAAGTTTTCTCAGATCCCAAAATGCAGATATTTGTTGTACACTGCGAAGTTAGCCCCACGATTTTACCCGATTACTCAGTAAATAAATTTCAGTTATGTACATACATATCAGCCTTGAGCTGTTCATGGGCAGATAACTCTGGAGGAGAGTACAGAATCAATGCATCTTCTTCATTTGGATCGTGCAGGGGCTGTCGGGAGCCTTGACGACGGATCCCAAGTGCTCTACCAGCAAGCGGTCCTGTAATCCAAGAAGTAAAGTAACCTTATGCATGTTATACATTTTATCACTGGTCCTGGGTCAGGTACCCTGGATTTCTATTCTTCAAACGTAATTATGTGTATAGCAAGCTAGATCACCTTGCGCATCTAAGATTCAGTTGTTCTTTTCATTGTAAATGAATTACAACATCTCTTGGTCAATAGGTTTCATTCAAATGATAGATACATTTTCCATTTCTTCAATATACACAGTATGTAAAATAAGTCAGGGATAACCATCTTTAAACCTTTTTATCTTCTTGTCCATTGACAAATGGACCCTTAAAATTTTATTGTCTAAAAATAAACCTACTTTGAGAAAAAAAACATTTATAAGAAAATTTATTTTATCTTTGCATAATCAAGAAATTCAATTTTTTAATTCCTTATGCAATACAACATATTGGTTAACACACAAACAGTTGTATAACAAACACTCAGTAGGTGTGAATATAGGTGACAAGATACAATGTATATTGTAAGAGATAGGGTCTCTGTTAACAACATAAAGTTCATTAGAATATATAACATATTGTGATGCCTTTACATATGTACATATTTGAGCATATCACCTTACTAAAGAATTGGCATGTCTAACGTTATTAAAGATTATCCCAACAAATGAATGCTTTATATTTTTGCCTAGTTGAACAAAACCTTGAGGTTATTAATACTATTAAGTATTACTGTACGAGTTTGAATGAATTTGGCTTTTCCCAGTAATATGGTTTTATGTACTTTTTTCTTTAACTCACAGTACGAAGGACATATAAGTATAAAATGAAGTTCATCCTTAATGGATGTTTTACATAATCTACACACTCTTTTACAACTAGGAATCGTAAAATGTCTTCCCCTTTCAACTTCTAACATATGTGAAGACATTCTTATTTTAGAAATACATTTTGTAATATTCAGACATGATTCTACAGAAAGGTAGAAAAAGCAGAAGGGGGATCTGGGAGACCTCCCCCAGTGGGGATCTGGGAGACCTCCCCCAGTGGGGGTATATAGGGACAGCACCCCTAGACCAGGGGGCCAAAAATGGATATTTCAACTTTAAGAAGTTTTTCAGAAATTGAATTCTGTGAACCACTTGTGAGGTTTTAAGCTTTATAAAAATGCCAATAATAGTAAACAGGTATTGGTTCCCTAGCCTAGTCTTAGGCAAAGGTCCTACGCAATCTACCAACACTGGACTAAAAGGTTCTTTAATAGCTGGACCTTGTCGTCTCTTTATACTACTTATAGTATAGAGACAATTTTGTAAGGCCAATGTGTTTACAGTCAGTGTAGATTCTGCTAATTGTGTCATATCATAATGATTCAACCAATCAAAGAGAAGAATTCAATGAGGAAATACTGACCCCTATGTAAAATTCAATGTTAAAACCGGTTATTCCAAAAAATAAGATTCGTAAACGGTGAAATTTATTGAACCTAAAAATTTCTGGAAACGGGATCCTTATACAGAAAACGGATTTTTCCAGTCCATAAAGTAGAATTCCGCTTTAAAGCGAAGAAAAATCATGTCTGAATATTGTAAGGACTAGGTTCATGTTACATCATTACATGCATATATATTCAATTCATGAAAGTCTTTCCAGATCTATACCCCCTCCCTTTTAATTCACTTTTTATTTGTACTTTTCATTATAATCACTCTTTATTGTTTCTTGTTATGAATTTGAACCCCAATAAAAATTCTGCAGGTGTCTCATTGTTTTACACAGAAATACTTATTTCAAATTCTTCATTGAATTTTTATATAATGGAATATCTTCACCATGTACACATCCGAGACTTACTTGATCAAGCATTCCAAATATGGGTACCTGTAAAGTGCGAAACAAAATCTACCGAAACGAAACCCACCGATACAAAACCTACCGAAACGGATTGTATAACCTGTGAAATTTACCACATATAAATAAACTCCACCTCCCCTTTGATGGAGGCTTTCGGATTGACTGATACAAAGTTTTAAAAGTTGGAAAGGGGGGGGGGGGGTAAGCACAATACCATGTGCAATTAGTTTCGGATCCAGAAATTTCAAAACGGAGGGTTACAGTCTCACAGGTCGGAGGTCTGAGGAAACATACTAAATGAGGGGTGGTATCGCCTGCATTGGATCCACCTTTGGGCATAAATACATGTTTCGTATTTTTTGCTTTAAAGGCAAATCTATGTATACATGAGGACATTGTGTATTTGTAGTATATCAAACGGTGGATTCTGAGTGTGTCTTCCCATTTTCTTTGTAATGTTTGCTTCCCTTGTTCTTAAGCCTTTTTATTTTACAAAATGCTGACCTCCTCCTGAATCATTGCATTAAATATTTTCCGTTTTCCGTTCCATTTTCAATTTCCCATTTTATCAACACCCCAAATATATTGAGTTATCTTTAGACTTACTGCATATCAATAATAATTTTGAATAATGCATGTATAAATATCTTCCCGAATTGCATAATTTTTTCCATTATTGAAAGTACTCACACCTCAGCAGTTAGAGATATTATTTTAAAAGAAGTTAAACATCTTCCTGCTTTCAAATTTCTCAGACACCAGCTTCTTCAAACAATGTTTGATGCTAACCGATGGACCGCTTAAAAATGTATCAGTCAACCCGAAAGACCACATAAACAGGGAAGAGAATTTCATTTATATGTGGTAACTTTCACAGGGACCTGAGATACCATTTTTTATTTTCATGATTACACAGTTCGGTTCTACAATCTGTTTCGTTTCGATAGGTTTCATTTCGACAGATTTCATTTTGTTTCGACAGATTTCATTGCGTTTCATTTTTTTACAGGTACCCTTCCAAATATTTATTATTTCCAAAAGTGCACTTCATTTACAAAATGATTAAAGGGATGATCTATCCAGAGGGAATGACCAACTTGTTTGGAACATTTATAAAGAAGTCAAAATAAACAATGGATGAAAAACATCTCCTTTGATTTCTCCACCTTTCTTTAAATCATATGGTCAATCATGTCAGAATAAGAATAGGAATTCTGTAATATCCCAAACAGGTAACCATTTTCACTAAGGGCTGTTCCAGAAATGATCAAATGGGGGGGGGGGGGTCGGGCGGCAAATGATATTTTTTTGTGTGGGTGGTCGTATTTTTTCATATTTTAATTGGTCCGTGGTTGGACTGTTAAAAAAATATTTATTATGGGTAGTGGGTAGTTTCTATTGTTTTATTTTGTGCCACGTGGGTGTTGAGTTTTCAGAATATTTTTATTGTCGCTCTTGTCGTGTTGGTTACAAAACGTTGGAGGGAAAATTGAAAACGTGCTTTCGAAATGCTGCTTTCAAAATCGGAAATCGGAAGTAACATAGAACTATTCGAGTTGTCGCTCTTTGCAGCGCATAACTTTCCATTACGACACTCTTCAAATTAGAGGCGCGTTTAGTAGGGTCCCTTTGGACGTGATGGCGGCGAACTCTGTTCTGTAGATTATTACAGTTTACAGTGCATCGATTTTGGGAATATTTTGAAACCAATAGGTATTCCGTTTTCTAATAAAAATAGGCAAACCTTAGTTGATTTAGACGAGGGTACCGATGCGTTATATTTATCAGTCGGTGTGATGGTGATATAGAGGCCTCCGGGCGCGGGCTCCAAGAAGACGAACGATTCGTGGAAAAACATATCCATACCCATTTCATGATAATTGCATCGTTTGGACTCCCAATCTTTCCAACATTCCCGCCATAGATGCCTTTGATTGTTGATGTGACATCGTTTCTTCAGAACTACTGTGATACAATGTCGCACAGGCATTACCGCGTCATTGACTAGAATGTTTGTCCCGAAAACCTCGCGAGATTTGTACCGTTTTCATTTTTAAAAATATTTTTGTGGTGGGTCTGGTTAGTTTTTTTTTTTATTAGATGGGTCATTGTAAAATGAGTTTATTAATTTGATGGGTCATGGGGTAATTTTTTTTTTTTTTTTTATGGGTGCTTGGTATATACAAAAGGTGCCTCCCGCCACCCCCCCCCCCCCCCCCCCCCCCCCCCCCCCTTGTATTTATTTCTGGAATAGCCCTAATCTGATCACTGATTTTACTTGTCTTAGGTACTGTAGAAGTGGTTACTTACACTGGGGGTTAAATATGTGTTTTTCCATGTCCAACATTACGCTTGGTGGAAAAATACGTGGTAACTGAATATAATATATATTATATCAAATATTTATAACTATACGCGTGGGGGAAATTTGCACGCTTATTAAATGATCGTGTAATTAGTGTAAATTTCCCCAACACATAAATAACCACTTTTACAGTAATCTGCGCTGTAGATCCCTGAATTACTCACCTTTGTAATTTGGTATTGGAATCTTGAATGGCTTGGACAGTATCTTTCTAATGAACTCCTCCTAGAATATTTGACAAGGTATTAAAAGCCATACATATCATAATCAATGCTTTCTTCTTTTAAAAATATGTTTTACAATTACATCAAGAGAGACAAAACAGAAGTTTCACAGTTCAAATATATTCCTTCATAATTGTTGGTGATTTCTACGAAGAAACATGAACTAACATGATCCTTTGCATCTGGGTATTTGACCAAAGGCATGTTGGTGATCGTTGATAATGGTGGTCGTTCATCATTTCCACAATCATCATCATAGCGAGCTCTCTTTACCTGCGATATCACACAAATCAAAGTTTATAGATTAAATGTATTCAAGATAGAAAATGTTAAAATTGATTTTTCTTGATATACATTGTCACTCCCAGCATGTTTATTCCAACAACACTGTGTACCAGCTGATGACCATAGTACAAATGTATATTCTATGATCATCGGCTTACAAGTACACAGTGAACTAGATATCATAAATTTTCAGTGCACTACTCACCAATGGTTTAATTTGTTCTTGTATATTTCTCTGAGATGAAACTGGTATCAAACACCTCTGACTGGGAGCTTGACTTCTTCTCTGAAATCATTAAAGATATATTATAAATCATTATACTGAAATGTGTTTGTGAAACACTGATGCCCCCAGATTACAACATTTTACTGAATAATTATCAAAGTAGGTCAGAGGTCAGTTTCAAGGTCAACAAATTTGGTACCATGGAAAAGATCTTCTAACAAGAAAAGCACATGCTAAATATGAAAGCAGTGCCGTTAATATAGTTTAAAAGATATGGCTTATATTAGAATTTTCTAAAAGTAGGTCAAAGATCAATGTAAATGTCACCAGGTCAAAGATTTTAGTACCAATGGAATGGTCTTGCCACAAGGAATACACATACCAAATATGAAAGGTCTACTTCTTATGGTGTAAAAAATATGATCATCAAGGATAAAGTTTTTTGCCAAAGACAGACAGATGGACAGGCCAAAAACTAGATGCCCCTGAATCTTCAATTCCAGGGGCATAAAAAGCCTCAAATACTTACAGCACTTAAAGTTTTACAGCTAGTCTATTATATAGACTTTAAAAAGAGATACGCATGTTCCATATACTGCTTTAATTTACTGTAGTAATGTGAAACACATATCTCCTTTTAATAAGTCTAATATTGGATGAGCCAATGTAATATTGCTTTGTAATATTCATCCAAAACCGCATCAGACACAAATTCAATACAAAATAAATGAACAAAAAGATTTGCCTCCATATCCACTGCAACGCTTACTTAATCTTTAATTTCTGAAATTGAAATGTTGACATACATTACATAAATACATTAAATAGCATTACAATTGTGGGTGAAGCCCTCTCACGACACGAGGAGCTCTCTCTATGGGTAATATCATATACATGTATGTTTAAAAGGAAAATGTAGAAAACTAATGAAAAATTAAACCATACTTATTAGGCTGTCACAGTTCCTAACAAATTCGGGTCGGTTCTAATTTTTTTTACTTTGGGTTTGGGTATTTCTGTTCTCAACATCCATGGTACTAGAACAGAACTGTCATTTCTACTCGTTTCCATCCATGCTTGAAGTGTTTTGTCATTGACGATGTTGATCCTGTGGCGTATTTTCAATACATCTGACATATCTTACATACTGTTATTGTGCACAGGTTTGTCCACAATGTCATCATTTAACAATTGAATAAAATACAGCTATGGTACCTTTGAGGATTTTGACATTTCATTTAAACGGATTTCTAATAATGATATTATTTTAAAAACCAGACCCGAACCAAAATACGGAAAAATGGAACCGCACCCGACCTGAACAACACAACCCGCAGTTTTTGGTTATTTCGGGTACCTGTTGCAGCCCTAATAGCTATGGAACTTGAATTTTTTTTTACCAATGGCGTCGATTCTAATACTAGCGCGTGGACATGTATTTCTCCGTTTTGAATCTTGTGTACCCAAGTTTATGTCTTTCTGAGATGCTACATAAAATCCGTAAAAGCATGTAAATTTTATTTTCCTAATCATATATAATCACTCCTCGATTAACGCGATTGTACAATGTCTCCTACATGTATGTTTGTGTATTGGCTAAACACCGACGCTGAATGACATCACAATGCACTGTCTACATCAGTTGCATAGTGTTTCCCGCATTCAATGAATAGGCAGATCAAATGTCTATTAAAGTTAGGAGGATGCTTTAATAGAGCGTTATAGGTGCTAACTTGGGGATATTTTTTGTTCCTGTTATGGATATAGATTCTATAGATGCCAATATTTTTTGCTTCGCCCTCAAACACGGTCACATCGTAAGACATCTTATCAGATAAACATGAAGAGAGAATGATCTATTGTCCTACGAACCCGATTCTAACTAATGAACATGTATGATGTAGAGACAGTAGAGTACCTAACTGCGCACCGTCGATATCAGCACCGTCACTATAATATCGTAGAATTCAAATACTAACCATTTCAAATAATAATGCTGCATCTTTAAATCATTGTCCGATATTGTACGGGTGAAAAATTTCATATAAGGCAAAAACCGTTGTAAACAAAGTTATTTATTATAAACCCTTTTCAAAATCAGCGCCAGCGGTTTCTGCCTCATAGTACTTCCGGTTGAAAAGGATTTAGATAAGTTGTTCTAGAATTGTTCTCGTAAATAAATCAAAGTACTGAGAGTACCAAGAAGATCCTGTGATTGTAAATAACCCATTGTTCCTAACGTTTGATTGCAGACCATCATGATGATCCCTAAAAGCGCAGAGCCTATTGCGAAGGATTCTGATTCTTGGGGGGCCACCCGACGACTGTTTACGCGTCCGTTCGTTATTAGGTTTTTATGCCTGTTCATCACCCATTTATGAATCGATGCTTCTCATACTTATCGATTAAAAGAAAATATCACTCCAAAATTCGATAACAGAAGCACACAATTGTAGTCACCGAATTTTCGCTGTCAATTGAGCGAACGAGTCACGTGATTCAAAACAATTAATTAATGATTGATTAATTGATGTTTTCCGCCACAATCAACAATGTTTCAGTTATCTGGTGGCGCCCAGGTTTTATTGGGGGAAGAGAGAACCAAGATACAATGTACCATTATCTCACCAGAGGACGCGCTACGCAACGTAGCGTAACGCCCTCTGGTGTTGTGGAGCGTAGCGTATCGCCCTCTGGTGAGAGATTGACAATGTACCTGGGAAGAGACCACCGACCATCCGAAAGTAAACTGGGGAACTTTCTCACTTACCGTCGCGAGCGGCATTCGAACCTGCGCCAACAAGGTGAGAGTCCGTGTGATTTTGAGCGCGGTGCTCTAACCACTCGGCCACGGAGGCTCGGCTGTTTGTAGTAAAATATTTTCAAGAGACTGTTTATATATGTGATGAAAGAACTCCCAAAATCAGTGTTAATAAGTACAAGAAGCATCATTTTATTGATTACTTATGAATTTAACATTGAATTCGACTTGCAAGTATTTAAAATCGGCCCGAGAATGCCGCTTTCAGAGGAGGCGGCCAAATTTTCAATTTACGTAATGGCACCGGTTCTGACGTTTTCCTGGCACGGTAAATATCAAAATCATTAAAAAAAAACACAGGAAAACGTCAGATATCTCGGACGATTATGTATCTTGATTTCAATATGAAAGGTGAAGATAACGAACAGTGATCAATCTCATAACTCCTACAAGCAATACAAAATAGATAGTTGGGCAAACACGGACCCCTGAACACACCAGAGGTGGGATCGGGTACCCAGGAGGAGTAAGCATCCCCTGTTGACCGGTCATACCCGCCGTGAGCCCTGTTTCCTATATATGATTTCATATGTCGATTCGATATATCCCAATGAACTGGAAATAAAAGATACCACAGGGTCGTCCACTTCTGCTTCATACTTAGATATTTTATTGAAAGTAGATATTAGCGGCACATTAGTTCAACCCAACTTTATGACAAGCAGCATGATTTCAGCTTCTCCATCGTCAACTTCCCATATTTATATAGCAATATTCCATTATCATATGGTGTTTATATCTCTCAATTACTGATTCGATACGCCAGAGCTTGTTCTGCGTATGGTCAGTTTTTAAATCGAAGCAGGATACTGATAAACAAGTAGATGGTGCAGGGGTTCCAACAGTCTCGTTTAAAATCAGCATATTGCAATTTCTATGGTCGTTATAGCGATCTAGTTCGTCAATACAACCTATCATTGGGTCAAATGCTGTCTGGCGTGTTTCTACCGATTGTTAGGCTGTTCTTAGCACACTGATTTTAACTACGGAAAGCTCCGTTTACCTGATCAAGATATCTAGGGCTCACGGCGGGTGTGACCGGTCGACAGAGGATGCTTACTCCTCCTAGGCACCTGGTATATCCAGGGATCCGTGTTTGCCCAACTCTCTAATTTGTATTGCTTATAGGAGTTATGAGATTGATCAGTGTTCGTTATCTTCACCTTTCATGTATATATGGTGAGAAACCGTTTATCTTTGCAAAATACACTGTTGTGCATATAAAAGCATTTGTTGTGTATTAATTAAGTGGTTTGTCTTGATATTTATGTATTGCTCGTTTCGCAAAGATATTTTTGGTTGGACGCTCCAAATTATTTCAGGAAATAGCTTTGAAGTTTAATATGGTCTTAATATGTATGGGTGGCGGAAAGGACAAGAGAGAATAGACACGTATGAATGGTGTCCTGATAGGGCCATTTGCAAAAGCGTTAGTCACATCACGCCAATAAGTGTTAGTGTGACGGCGCGCTGCTTGTCAGCGCGAAGGCGAGTTGTGTTAAGTTATGTTAGAATGCATGACGGCGCAAAGGCGAGTTGTGTACCAAATTTGAACGCAGCGACAATCATTTGTACCCACCGCGTGAATGTGAAAACAGTTTGCGCTTTACCGCGCGTAAGAGTTCATAAAAAGGAAATAACTATTGGGCAACTCGGAAATTGCGTAATACATTTAATCTCTATGACCATTTTGGACCCACCACGGTATTAAAAAACTCTACGCCTGGGATCATGAAATTTTCAATATTTGTAAAGGGATATACCTGCTCCTTTACTTTCAATTCAATATACACCACAGGTAAGCCCTTCACCGGTCTTGGTGACGTCTCCATATGAGTGAAAAATTCTCGCGCGATACAATCTTTCAATTTATGTAATCGTTTCACACTTTTTGTAAGCTTTAGAAACTGGCCTTTTACTGGTAATAAAATACATTATACCGGTAGAAGGCCAATCCCTAAAGCTTACAAAAAGCGTGAAACGATTTCATAAATTGAAAGAGGGATTAGATAGACACGGAACTCACACATTTCAGAGAAATTATTACCATTAAAGAAAGAGAAAGGGGGGGGGGGGGTAGTAATATCCATACTTCAGGTGCCTGTGATAAACACTACATGTATATATATAATGTTTGTCCCCACCATGTGGTAAGAATCTCTACTCCGGAAATCATGAAATTTACAATTTTGGTAGAGGCCTTCCTGCTCTACATGGCTATGCATTTTATTTACAATTTATGTCTCTCTTGTCTCAAAGATGCTTCATACCGAATTTGGGGATGGGTGGAATTGTAGTTATCAAGAAGTTAAAATGTTTAATTGTTATTGCACGATGGGCACTGATCATTTCCAATAGGTCACCTGAGTGACCCCCCCCCCCCCCCCCCAAAAAAAAGAGCACGTGGGGAAAACGAAATGAAACAAACGGATGGCCCACTCCACGATAATACACATGTATTCACAGACATCAATTAAAATGAATTATATTAAGATTTTGTTTAAAATCCTAAACTTTTTTCGTTTCTTCCGATTCTTGTTATAGTATGAGGAGTTACATTTAATTCTCTTACCGTCACTATATGTAGGTTTGTTCATGGAAGTAATTTCACATTTTATCGACCAAAAATAATATATACTTTCTTTACATTCGAAAATTTCGAGGTTAACGAATGAAAAAGAAAAAGGACTTTGAATGCAACATCTTCAAATAAAATATTTACTTATAATATATTTACAAAATAATGCATTAAAAAAGAAGACAGATGACCTAAATGTTCCACCTCTGGTAATATTCTTTCCATGGCCATGATGATGACGTGGTCCAGCCTATGCAGAGTGAACAACAACGGAATTTAAATGGCTAAACAGGCCAGAATATTACCGTTTTCCATCACAATACGTTGCCCTAAAATTGTTCTCCTTTAAAACCCATTCAAACAACATAACACACTAAATGGACTAGCAACGACACACAGCAGTTTACGACTAGCAACGACACGCAGCAGCTTTTAATGTTGTAACAATACAACGTACTATAATTACATAAATGTAAATACAAATTAGTATTAGTATAAAATTTAAACGTGTTGTCTGTTCGAACCTGCAACCTACAGTTCAGCAGTCGGTATTCTAACCTACTGAGCTACTGGGCTAGGTATTTAAATGGAAAAGGAAAAGTCTTATATTGCTGATATCGATTTTTTCATCCATGTTTTTAAAGGAAGTCAGCCATTATGACGATGTAGAGTACGCCCTTAAAACCGGTTCTATTGAACCGCATGACTGAACATACCTATACAGGTATTCGAATTGAAAACTTGAAATATCCGGAATAATCCATTCATTATAATTACCAAGTAGAAACTGATTCCTGTCTAATTCGTTCCTCAAACGAAAGAAATCACATTTCTATTATGACATTCTCGGCATGCAAAATACCTCCTCAGTTTGTTTCAAAAAGCACTGCCCTCATAGTACAGAGAGAGAGAGAGAGAGAGAGAGAGAGAGAGAGAGAGAGAGAGAGAGAGAGAGAGAGAGAGAGAGTAAAACGTGTTACAAGGCCAGTTCAACTTAATTGGTAGATTATCATATGGGGTTACAAAAAATATATGGGGTGGATGGGAGGATTTTATTTTTCAATTTTTATTTCCCGAGAAAAATATAATGACAAAAGATATCACACAAAGTGTTAATCAAGTTAACATTCAAAGAATCCTTAATTGGTAAAAGATATAAAACCAACGATCTGTGACTTTAATCATTCACTCGATCATGTCACTGGGAAGTAAGTTTGTTTGAAATCGTAATTTTGGCGAAAATAATAATAAAAAAAAAATCGGTGTGGGCCCTTCTTTAAGGGGCGGGCGAGGATGATAATATATCATTTATTTTAATTGGCCTAAAGTGAGTAATGTATTTCAACCAATTACAATGGACAAAAGTTGTGAGGACAAAAAAAAAAAAGTCCTCACAATCACGTCCTCATAAATGTGATTAGCATAGTGAGGACAAGCGGTGTGAGGACATGTCCTAACTATAATATTCTCTCCCCCAAACCCTTTTTTCATAATTCGAAAGAGAGTATTAGATAAACTTTTATAGGTATCCTTATAGCTATACCTAAAATAGTACATGTATATGTACTTTTTTGCCTTTAGAATAATATGTGTGCGTATTCTCTTCTACACATTGTCAGGACGTCCTCACCTAGTAGGTTTGGTCGGAGAGGGAGAGAGGGGGGGGGGGGGGGTGGTTCTTTTATGAGTATACATCACAATGAAGCTGTAATTAGAAAGTCCGGCTCATCATCTAACATCCTGGTTTTCTTACCAGTGTAGAAAAATCAACAACACTTGACAAATATAGGATTTTGTTCTTTCTTTACTTTAAAATTCAATAATAATGTACACGCATGTCTAAATAACACGCTGTACAGATTACAAGAATATGAACCACGCCCACTGAAGTCTCTGTGGTACAGGTACAGTTAGCATTAACTATTACACAAAACAAATGCAACAAACACTGTGCACAATAAAACTTCAATATACATGTTCATTACAATGCATGTCTAATATTTAAAAATGTGCTGATACAAGAAAGACGATATATATGTAAGGCTGATTTTATCTTTTTACTCATTATGTACAAAAACAAATGCATGCACGTATTTAATTTTCCAAATCTAATTTTTGAGATTCTGACCCTGAGAAAGATTTAGATACACTGCATGTTTGCAAATAATGATTTTCCTAGACCACAAGCCTTTTATTAGGATGGTCAACGAAATGAACTTTATTTTTATCTGACCTTTTCAGAGAAGCTGTTACAGTAACCCCGTCGGGGTACAGAACTTCAAGTTTCTTTGGTTTGTCCTGTCCAATTCCAAAGTGAGCCACCGGTTCCATTTGGCAGAGGTATCCTGATCCACCATCAATAACACTCGTGTAAACCTTACCGGACCTAGTCGACAATTTAACGAGAGCACCCCGAGCCGGCGCCCCGTATTTAGTGCGAGGAATCACCCTTACCCAGTTATTTTTTCTACCGGCGTCGTTTTTGCTCACTTTGCGATTTACTCTATATATCTGCAATGGCTGTGTTTTACTCTCCCCATGTGACACCAGAAGGTCCAGTAAACCGTCCCCGTCCATATCTGTGATTGCAGCCCCCGTTCCGAACCCCCGAGGCTCTTTAGCTTGGCCGATGCTCATTTTCCGGATGACAGGGTCATTACTGTTATTTGATGGATTTGGTACAACAGTGAATAATTTATTTGGTTCTCTGTCGTTAGGATCGCGGTGGCTACAGATGTTGTTCATAAATATCTCTGTGTCCCCATTATTGTCAAAATCTGCGGTTATAACTGTACGAATTTTTGTTGGCACAGCGTATTGTTTCGTTGCTACATTTCGAAATTTTCTCAAGCCACCTACTGACTTATGTTGCATAAACAGTTTATGTTCACCTTCCCAGTTGCCGTATGCAATGTCCATTAATCCATCTCTGTTAAAGTCGCCCAAACTTATACCTCTAGCATTATTATATTTGTCCTGAATTCCTGCATTTTCAGCAACATCTTCAAATGATCCGTTTCCAAGATTTTTGAATAAGAAATTGTCTCCAGAATTTCCCATCCAAGGGTTCCCTTCGTTCCCAAAAAAGATGTCAGACCGCCCACCATTCCCTAGAATAGGCCCAACGACAAGACCTCTTCCACCCGTGCCTTTATTAATCTTTGCAACATTTGCGACATTTTTCAAAACAATATTGCCCGATCTTGCATCGTTGTTGGGATGATTTTCATCCATTTCGACCAAAGCAAAATTACCGACACCTCCCCTAGAATAAGTAGCAATGACAACAGAGTATTTTCCAGTGCCAAGTCTGTCGATGCAAGCCACTGATCTTCCAGCAAAACTTTTTGCTTCCATCCTTGAATTGATGGGGTCGGAATACAAGTTCACGTACCTACCGTTTCTCCATTTAAACAAGGAATCTCCATAATCGGCACGACCAGCATATGCATTATTTGTGTTCAGAAAATATATTTCTTCGCGTCCATCCCCGTCGATATCACATGCACACACACCAATTGCTTGACCACCAACATCACGTATTGCGCCAAATCTGGGATCTTGTTGAGCAAGATTAACTAGACGTCTGGTCGTAGCATTGTATTTAAGCACAAAGTTCGGACCATTGAATCCTGCAACGATCCATTCCAATGTTCCATCATTGTCTACGTCTGACACGGCTACTCCGTAGTTTAGCTGTGAAGTTGGCAAGTCTTTCAACCAATTTGCTCTTTTAAACATTCCATCTGTTTGCAATTTACCTGACTTAATACAGCCTATAAACAGTGCAAATAAGTAAATTATCAGAATTACTATGAATTTATTCATCTTCGTATTCATTATCATCCCGTCCACACACATGTGACCACTTGCAAAGTGTGTGTGCAATATAAAGCCTGCCGACAGGATACTTTGATTATAAAATATGTTATGTAAACACGTGTGCGGTTGTGTAAGTTTGTTTATCTCGCGGTCATGCAAACGCTTGGAATGACAGATATTATGAAACGTTTTACTGACTAAGTAATGTGTAAACCGGAAATCACTCTAAGCATGCGTGGATTTCAGATGAGAAATTGCTCGAAGAGATAGGGACAGGAGTTGTGTTTACATGTTTAAGCAACGATGTAACAATATAATATGTTGCCATTATACCGTCTTAAAGTATTTCTAGTGCTTTATGAAAGTGGACCATTCGCCATGATTTTTAAAAACCGACTCCCATACGTTGCAACGAATAAATATTCCATAGACAGGTTATCATAAAATCATCAAATATGAATCAGTCTATGGAAAGTGCCCCTCCTGTCGATAATGACATCATCGAAATCATACCGATGGAGGAGTATGATAGCAACAAGGTAATGTAGTTATTGCCTTGGTTGTCTTTGCAAATCAAGTTCGTGAAAAACATGTTTACATTGCATGTTGCCAACACAGCACTGTTGGATGTCGTTGTAAATCAGCTTGATATATACATGTATATCTGGATTAGGCCATCTACATAACACATAGAGCATCACTTGCTCCAGTGAGCGCTGTTACTAACAAATGAAAGTACGGAATGCAAAACATTTACAGTTGCAGTGTTTTCATGAGCTGCTAACAGCAGTGTTGTATCATTTTAGATGTAACATTGTGTTCTTCATATATATTGATAATTGTTTTTATGAGTTGTTCAAGTCTGTAATGTTTTTTACCTATGATATTGTTTAATTTAACATGCTGATTAATAAGTGAACAGAACTTTATAAATGTTTTTTGTCATAAAATAATATATATACAGTCATTTACCAGAAATGAATATTTGCCAGTATTGAATAATTTTTTATTCAAATATTCTTGAAAAACATAGCGAAGGGTTTTAAAATTTCTTACTAGGTAAATACAATAAAAGGATGAATATTCTACCCCTGTGTAGTGTCTTTGTAACATCTGCATGATCATTTTCCACAGTATCCAGATTTGAACAAGTCATAGAAAATGAAAGTGTGTAAACAAATGCGTCTAACTCAAAATTTGCAGTGTGTTGTTGATCCAGATTGAGTATGTTATCAACATTGAGGATAAATGTAACAAGTTAACATATTACAATAATTAACTTTTAATTGAAATTATAACATCCAAACTAACCACATGTTGTTTTCCTAATTTCGAATCATGAATTTTCAAAATTTGAAAAATGTCATTTTACGGGATCCAAAAACCTGAAAAGCTGGCAGAAGTAAAGATGCTACCAAAACAAATTACAAGAAAAGATATTCCATGAAAATTGGGTCTCTGAGATTTTAATAAAACATATCACGAAAAGTTTATCATAAAATGCATAATTTTTCATACTGTGTTTAGTTAAAAAAAAAATCATCTAGATGAACAAGTAAGGTTTATAAATATACTTTATGTAGAATTTTCTAAAAGGCATATTTCAACAATTTTGATTCTGTCGATTTTTATTTATTGGTCAGCAACAGTAGAGGCCACTTGATTTGATACTGAAAAATGAATTCGAAAATAGAAGGGGTTGGTGGTGATGGTGTGCAATTTCTGTGCCTGTACCATTCATATTTTGGTACCACTTATTTGAAAAGCATAGAAATACAAATTAAACAACAACTGAGAACATTTGGAATTTCGACCATGTAGGTTGAGTGCATGACATAACAATAAACTGATTCGCTACCGGTAAAATAACTACAGTGGAGCCTCGGTAATCCGGACGCCATTAATCCGGACGCTTCACCTTCCGGACGATTTTTCTAAGGAACAGAATTTTTATACGTTATTTTGCATCATTAATCCGGAAATTCGCGTTCCGTATCCGGACGGTCACTTTTTACTACAAAACGTTATAATGCATTGAAAATTGTACCGTTAATCCGGACGGTAATTTTGTATAGGGAAGGTCTGTGTCGGACAATTTTAACAAGGCGTAAATTATAAAGAAAACAAGCCAAACTGTCTAATTGAAGCGATTACCTGTACCCTGTCAACACCTCCCTCCAATTAGGTGGCGTGTGATGATAAGTCCGTTAGATAGCACGTGCCGATCGAGACATTGTATTGCCAATTTTCGCACATAAGATCTTTATTGCATGTAGTGTTGAATTTTGTAAATAAATCTGTAGCATATTAATTCATAGTCTTGATTAATACCCTAATAGTATTAATAAATTAAACATCATGCCGTAATGATAATTTTTTAACTGCTACACATATCAGTTGTACCGATTTGTAAATTGATATCGCCTTATTCAAATCTAAAGAGTGTAGATTATACTTCTAGATTCTGGATCTTATACTGTTAATTGGCGTGAAATATACATGTATGTTCATGCACATATAGTATAAGTTTTTAACGTTTAGAATGTCACGCATGTAGAATGTACCTGTGTACAATTGATTCTTGTTACGATGTTGTAGAGCTTTATTGCTTTCGAATTTTTAAGCTCTGGGTAAAAGTGAGAAAATAACCATTTTAAGGAAAATGACAATTAAATTCTGTATGTACCTGTAATGTTAGTTTCAACCGAGTTTTGTTCCGTTATTATCGCATCATGAAAACAACAGGTGCGCGTGACTAGATCAAAACAGTAGTAGGTCTTGATATTACGAGCTTAAATGATTTTGTTCTCCCGATATTGTCTTGGATAATTATAGAATAAGAAATATAAACTCTGGCAGATTGAATTTCGGTTAAAGAATGTTGTCAACTGACATGATAATCACGAAATTCTTATATCAACTTTGGACGATGAAGATTGTTTTAACAGACCGCCGAACCCGTGAATCGTGACAGATGGAAATTACCGGCCTCTTTAAAAAGTAAAAGTGTGATGAAATGTTTAAAGTATAAATGATTATGTTAGTTACTAATGATTTATTTACTTATAGTTACATAAAGTGCTTCATTATTTGTTTTAGTGCATACGGTACACAGTTTTGTATATTTATTTGTAGATATCATATGTATGTACAATGTAAGCACAGGCAAATACACTGAACATGTACATTAAATCTTAGTGCTTTGAAATACATGTAAGTGTTAACATTATCATAATTTATTTACTAATGCAAATGGTTAAATCCAATGATAGAATGAGTTTAATTCACTATGCATCAATAAAGTAGGCATATATTGGTTACTTATGCAAAGCTAGAAAATATGCGATTCAATTATCTGGACGCTTCATTTATCCGGACGATTTTGCTGGGAACCAAAGTATCCAACTGGTTATAGAAGATTGTCAAAAAGTGCATTTCTGTGAATTTAATGTATTTGTACCAGGGTGTAGTTATGTTCCAGTAGGGTAATTGTCCGATTATTAATTTTTCAACATTATGTTTTCAAAATATGATTTACAGGCTAAGCTTCAGTGCTCAGTGTCCTGGATTCTTGACAAGGCTTATAGAGATCAAGTACCAAGAGAACTCAGAGACCCCTTCTATGAGACTCAGGATGTAAGTATTGCTGAAGGCTTTAATCATGTTAATGATTAGTAAATAGAAATGTAGGTGTCATTTCATGGCAGTGTCACGGGTGTAGATAAAACATCCAGGCCTTTGTTACTTAAGGTAACGCCATACTCGCAGTTTTATCTGATCCAAGTTTAAAATGTGTATTTATTTCCATTCATTAGAGTTAAAACTAACAAATTATCAAATAAAATACATAGGTCATCACACTTTTTAAGAGCCATTCTCTGTAAGCATCAAAACATGTGGAAAACGACCGACACGGATTTTGACGAAATTTTACACAAAGTATACATACTTCAGTCCTTTAATCATGACACCTTTAAAAATGGGCTTTGTCTCGTGTTTCCATGGCAACAAGACATCCAATTTTGTGCAAAGACGTGCCCCTCAGTAAATATTGAATTTTTCTTTATAAAAATGTGTATATTCATTTTTCATTTAATTTCCATTGCTATTTAATTAAGATATGTTGTGTGTAAATTTTAAAAAATAAATTAATTTGCTGCAACACCTTAACATGAAATATATGCCCTCAAATACCCCAAAATCCCACTGAAAATGAGAGAAAATTGTTTCAATTTTGTGCAGAAACACAACCACTGGAGGATTGTTCTTACATTGATAAATGTGTATCGTATCCACTAGAATAACATATCAAAAAATTAGAGATGTCATATTTCATTTAAGAAAATAAATTGATTTTAAAATTTGCACTATTGCGAAAATAGGCGAGTTTTTCCGAAATCTAGATCACCTCGACTCTTGACTGCAATGCGTATTCCAAGTATTTTCATGATCAAGACAAGTTACGTCCCTTTTCTGAAGTGAAAGTAGAAATTTGTGAGCGGTGATTTGGATATTTTGAGCTGGTTTAAGTCTTTAAATCAACTAGAATTTTACATTTGATACTTAAGTGTTTGTCGGAGGCCGTTATGCTCTCGATGGGTAGCTTTCAATGATGATGTATCAGTGGATTTACGCTGCGATCGTGATTACAACAGGGAGAACTTGTATGCAAAAACTTCTGAGAAGATTGGCCGAAAAAGAAACGCACAGGTGGCATTGAATGTGTCCAATGCTGTTGTCATAACAATTCAGATCCGTAAGTACTTTACTATCATTCATTTTGCCTCAGTTTGTAAAATAACTAGACAGTAAACAAATATATTATATATATAGATTTATCCAATTCCATATGCAATTCACCGTTGAATATAAACTTCAAGCAAAATCTTGTATATGGAAATGCCTGTGCCGATAGGTGTTTGTGAATAAGATTTATCACATTAACTTTAACGTTTGTAAATATTCATAAATCTGTCAATTTAATTTCATTTTGAAGTTTGCAATTGCTCATTTGATGTTATTAAAACTTATCAATCAGCAAGAAATATTTATTATTGTTAATATACATTTGTAGCTCTGACAGTCAGGGGTGCAGATTCAAGATTGGATGTTCTAAATGAAATTAAGACAGAAATATTTTCTGTGAGGAATGTATAAGACTTGGTATCATCATTATGACAACACAGTTGTGGGTCATTAAAATTTAAGTGGATCCAACATGGCTGGAACTTGTTTAAAGATTGTTCAACTGGAATGTGTCCACTGAGAAAATCACAGAGGCTGAAACTGTTGGAGAATATCTAACAATCTGTTTTTGAATTTCTCATCCCCTTTCATGGAAGGAACTGTACTCAACTGAACAATGCAACTGTACATGTCCATAGTTTACAGAAAAATACTGATATACATTGTATATGCAAAAACAAATATAGTGTGTTAGTCATTGTTTACAAACTCATTTTTAGATAAAGCTTGAACATATGATTGAAGATTGTTTAATTTATTTTTTGGACTGACTGAGAGCTTCACAGACTGCAATTTAAAATGTACAATTTTAATCTAATAGAAAGCAATCAGGATAAGTCTGACAGAAACAGGACAACTTTAAATTCATATTCTTAATATAACCAAGATGGACACAAAATTTGCTTTTAAAAACAAAATAATACCCCACCCCCCACCCCGAATTGGAAGTTGGGCAGTATTTTTTGTAATGCATGCATCTTATAAGTCATTCATCTACATGTATGACACATAAACCCATATTATAATTTTGATACAAAACCAAAACCTTTTTTTAACAGTAACAATCCCCCACCCTTGTAAATTGTGTTGTTATAAACAATGGATGTTTTGGGAATTTTAATGGGCATTGATTTTGCATTGAAATCTTTTTTAATGCCATCATCACAGAATCTGGTATTCATGGAAATGAATGAAATTATTTGCAACAAAGTAATTAGAAAAGTGCACTTATGTACTTATGGAGAAAGTACTGACACAAGCCAAAAGGCCATCCATATTCAGTTGTTTTTTCCCCACTAAAGTTGGATTAATCGAGAAATAAAGAAATGAAATGAAAGGGTGGTGTACTGGTGTAAAAAGATTATGACCTAAGTAAAATCATCTTTCTGGTACCTTGCAGCTTTAGTTGACACACAAAACAATTTAGAAATCGTTAGTACATATGTATGTGGGTAGCTGATAAAAATCAGTGTCAAGAAAATGTTGGGGAAAAGAATGCATACCCAATCATTAATATACTACAGTTACCTGTAGCTGCTACAGTTCCTATTTAATGTTTCCATGGAGACAAAACAGTCAGATTACCAACATTTTCATAACAGGACTTTTGGACTAGCTATCTCTGGTCAAAACTGACTCAAATGAGTATAAGTAGGTAAACTACTTGTAGTTTAAAATGTAAATGAAAAGAAATCTAAATCGCCAACATAATGTTTCCATGGAAGTAGGTTTCTATAGCAACTAAACTACAAATTGAATTCCTTCTTAATTAGTATATTTTAACCAGCCTATGAATACAAAGATGAAGTTATGATATTTTAGAATAAATCTACTGAAGTACATGTACATTAAATTGTTTTCAATGATTATGGTTGATGTTTCCATAGCTACACATTTTTCTTCATATTTTCCCCTTTTTAATAATTAAATTCAAATGATTAAACAGAGTAATATAATGCTTTTACAGGAAATATCTAGAGATAAATATGTAATTTTATCTTGTGAAAAGTAAAAATTCTATTCAATACAAAGTAATTCAAACACATTAAAAAAAAATTTCATTTTCATTTTAAATGTAATGATCTTCTACCAATGCCTTTTGACTTGAAGATTTTTTTAAATGTTTGCTGCACCAACTAATCCAACTTATGACTAATCCATGGAAATTATGAAATTTGTACTTTATAACAATTATTAAGATTATGACAGAACACTTTCACTTAATAATAGGCACACACGTTTCTGCTTCCTGACACAAATCAGTTTTATAGTCAGCACTTTTCTTCAAAACTTAAGGAACCATATACATGTATCTTATAATGGTTGCTATGGTAACAAAAGAATTAATCATTTATATGGCTAATTTAAGTAGACTTTTACATCAATTTATATGTTCAAATATAATATGACAATGAGTTTACACTATCACATGGTAATAAGCAGACCTGTAATGCTTTCTGATACAAATTAGCATACTAGATTACTTATTAAAACCTTGTATTAAAATACTGAAATATGGTTGCTATGGCAACTGAAATATTTCATAACATGAGAATTTATATTTATCATTGTTTATGTCAAATTTAATAGATTAAGGATATTATATTGATAAATTATTAAAATTTTACTCATATATTCATATTATGAGATTTTTCATATTACCATAGCAACCAATTTTTCAAGCTATATAATTTTATTTAGCAAAATAAGACATTGGTCGTTTTCTAATATTTTACACATAATGGGATGAATTAAATCATATATAACTTTCATTGATGTGTGTTGTTGTGTTTTCTTGTAAATGTTATCATAAAATGGGTTTAAAATGATTTTTTTCAAAATTAGTCAAAATGCTAAAATATTGATTTTTCAACCTCAGGAACAATAGGTAATCCAATATTGATTTATTGATGTTTTATTAAGAATTCATTATGCTGAACCTAATCTTTAAGCAAGAAATAGAGAAATTTGTACATCAGTAAAATTAATTTGTTTATGTTTAATCAAAAACAGGCCAAAATCGAGCATTTTTAAGCATCTTGGGAGCTGTTTTCACAGTGTCCTTGTTACCATGGCAACGGTACCTTAATTTTGAATTTTGGTACCAAATTCTATGAGAGGGTATCAAATAATCACTATATGCCAAATTTCAGCAAAATCGGTGAGGGTACCTTTCCACCCCTATAATAAAAATTTTGATGCTTACAGAGAATGTCTCTTAAGATGTGAGACGTACATAAACAGAATCATATATCACCGTCAGAAAATTGCAATTTTCCTTAAACAGCGTTATTAAAATTCCATATGCACTGGTTATGACGATATAGTAGCATTCATAACAATTTCATGAAACAGTATCTTCACAAAAATATACAAAATGTCTATAAAAAATAAAGGAAATCATCGCATAATAGACTTGATAAAGAAATCAATATAAATAGAGTTATTGCCCTTGGATTTAATATTTTGAAAGGTATCATTGATTATTCATCTATAACTTAGACTTTTGAAATAGCTTATTTTTAACAAGATTTTTTACAATCACTATAGGAAAAGACTCCAACAAAATTTATGTTCCTATCATACATAAATCTAAATAAATCATTGATTTTGCAAACTCTGATGACATCACAGGAGGGTGGAATTACTTTAAGTATATACCTTTATGCATACATGCGAAAACAAATAAAATTTCTTTTTTGACTGTTCATTTTATGGTTTCGTTGCAAAGTTAGAATAGTATATCTGTCATGCAGCCAAAAGAAATATCCTTTAAAAAATCATTTTACTTTGCATTTATAGGGTGTGTTGCACATTAAGCCACAGTTGTTAAACCTGATGGTTTCCAGTGAAATTTACTGTCAAGCCTGCAACAATATGTTTGGTGACTCATCTTTGCAATGGCAAGGGACGTCGGGTAAGTACATCTAGTCACACATCTATGGAAATTTCCTTAAAAAAATGTTTGAGTGTTGATAAATATATATATATATATCAATCTGAAATTATTGTTTAACAGGTCATTCAAGTATAATACAAGTGCTGTCCAGAAAAGGAATTTATGTAGTTGATGAAAGTGATAAAGCTGTCACAGAGTCTGTGCTAATTAAATCAGCTCCCTTTGATGTGGTATGTATTAATTACTGTGCATATTATAGTTGAGCATCTGCAATTAGTGTTCTTTATTTTCATAAACCAATAACTACATGGTATAGAGATAATTTTACAATAATTTATGTACATAAATGATACCCTAGTGCAATCATCTGTGCATCAAAGAACCCCAATGGAAATAAGCTTTCGAGCTTTCATGGGTTTTCCTTGGTATTTATGTATGTATGTTTGTATGTATATACATACCAAATAAACATTTATTTATTTATTTACAGACAACTATTATTAAAACACATACTATAAAAAAGAAATAAAGAGTACTTTCACACAAGTTTTTTGGCCTGGAATCAGAATGATAGTCTGTAATTAAAGAATTTACGGACATATATATATAATCATAAGATGAATTAAAAACATGTCTCTAAAATTTTGATAATACAGGGTAAAATGAATACAAACCAATAGTTGCGTGCTAAATATTTATTCCCTGGTTATAGAATACATGCTCTTTTCCATTTACTTTCAATTGCATTTTGTTAAAGCACGGAACAAATGTAAAAAATCACATGCTTACAAAATGTAAGCCTATTTTGGTAGATATCTTACTTTTCCAGTCCCAAAAGGACATGTGTACCATGAATATTCTGTAGAATGAAAACAAGGAAGGCATATCATATACTGTAATACATGTAACTCATGAATCAATTTTGTAGTGTAGGTTTTGCATATTCATAAACCTTGCTTTGATTTTTAGCTCACCTGAGCCAAAGGCTCAAGTGAGCTTTTCTGATCAAAATATGTCCATTGTTTGTAGTCATCGTAAACTTTTCACATTTTCATCTTCTTCTCCAGAACTATTGGGCCAATTTTAACCAAACTTGGCACAAAAAATCCTTGGGTGAAGGGGATTCAAGTTTGTTCAAATGTTTTCTTCAAAGGGGAAATAATCACAAAAATGTAAAAATATGGTGGGGTCATTTAAATATCTTCTTCTCAAGAACCATTGGGCTAGAAAAGCTGAAATTTACACGAAATTCAACTTTGTAAAATTCATGACCCTGGGGTAAGGAAGGGGCCACGTTAGGGGATCGAAGTCTTACATGCAAATGTATAGAGAAGCAAATTTGGCACAAAGTTTCCTTAGATGAAATTTGTTGATATGAAAGGCCACAAGGGCATATGATAATTGATGAATTTGTAGTCAAGTTTAATAATTAAGTTTCATAATTAATGAATTTTTAGTAATGACCTTTGAAAAAAATTCTGAACCAAGATACTTGTATAATGATAGTTTTGCTCAAGCTTATTTATTGCTAGGAACTGCTGCTCAGGTGAGCGATGTGAGCGATGTGACCCATGGGACTCTTGTATTACATTAGTTTTACTACTGAACTAAATGGTTTTCACTTAAGATTATATAGTTTTGCAAAGTAAATTACAGTTTTTGAATCTTAAGATCAACATGTTAGAATATTCCTTCGATGCATTTCCTTTTCTCTGTGTTAAGGGTTCACACATAGCCCTGATAGATGCTCTGATGTTGGCCTATGTCAGACAAACAGTCACCATTGAGAGGGTAGTGCAGACGGTAAGGAGGTTTGCCACATTTAATGCTTCCAGTGAACTGCCATCCAGCGTGGAAGATGCCCTCTTGTTCTGGATCAACAAAGTATGTGTAGCCGTACAACTTAGTGTTAACAAGGAAGACAACCAGGTTTTAGAAGGGGAGACAAGTCAGAAGGTATTTATGCTTCTGCTATCATTGGTCATACAATTCTTGATTATGTAATTCTTCATTTGTAATTGGGGCATGTTTTTAGAGAGACTGAATGCTAGTTTCCTTATGTCAGTCACTGCTACGTACAAAAGATTTAATTAACTTGGCTATATGAAGATGAGGATGGCAATTTTAAGTCTTGATTTATTTCTAAGACTGAAGCAGTAATGTCATGCCGAAAAGTAAATCTCAAGATAAATAAATTAATCAGCAAAAAAGTGGATTGGGGTAGTTTTATATCGTTTATAACCATTGCTTTATGACTAGCCAGTGAAGGGCTGCAAAATTTCAGCGTATGCTCGCGCTTACGGCTAGAATAGGTCCTCAGTACCCCTTGCTTGTCGTAGAAGGCGACTAAATGGGGCGGTCCTTCGGATGAGACCACAAAAACCGAGGTCCCGTGTCACAGAAGGTGTAGCACGATAAAGATCCCTCCCTGCTCAAAGGCTGTAAGGGTCGAGCATAGGCCAAAATTTTGCAGCCCTTCACCGGCAATGGTGATGTCTCCATATGAGTGAAATATTCTCGAGAGGGACGTTAAACAATATTCAATCAATCAATCTATCACTGCAGGTGAGAATTGTAAGTAAATCTGGAATGAGCATGAGGGAATCTATAAATATCCCGCTTATAGAAGACATTTCCCAGGACATAGGAGACGGCTGTTCCTTGGCTGTTCTGATCAGCTACTACTGCCCGTCTACTCTCAGTCGACAAGGTCAGTGCTGTTTAGATAGATGCCTTCTTTTCCAGAGATAAAGTTAAAAATTTACATTATCATAACTTAATCAGTCATTTCTGTCATAATGTTGCACTTTCCACAGAGTTTCATGTAGTGGTTATGAATACTCTGCTCTTAATAGTCAACTTATGATAAGGTCAGGCATTGTATGGTATACTTTATTTATAGATATAAATCATAACTTGTGTGCAGGCATATTTTCAAATCTTTTATTTAATGGATTTATTTACTGCAGCTAATTTTTTGCTGAAATTCATTATGAATTTTATGCATTGTAACACAGCTGATGTCTTTGTCTTTTTGATAATTCAAAGAATGATTTATGAGTAAATTTGCAAATTATTTGAAAGACCTGCCCCATGACATCTTCACACTGCAAAGAGTGTGCTTCACATACAAACCCTTGACAAACATGTGTATTTACGCAGTTTTAAGAAACTGAACCATCCAACCAAATTGATCATTCAGAATGTGGTTTGGGGATTATAAAGTAAACAAGTAAGGCAATGGCTATGTAATAATTTGCAGAATTCATCATATCTTTATATGAGGTGTATGCATGTTACAGTTTGTTATTAACTCATGGTGATAAACAGTAATGTTTTGCAAATGCTGTCTGACGTTTTTCATACCAATTGTTAGGACATTCTTTACACACTGATTTTAACTACAGAGTACTCCTCTGGCTCACAGTGGGTGGGATCGGTCGACAGGGGATGCTTACTCCTCCTAGGCACATTCTCCCACCTCTGGTGTGTCCAGGGGTCCGTGTTTGTCCAACTGTCTATTTTGTATTGCTTATAGGAGTTATGAGATTGATCACTGTTCATTATCTTCATCTTTTCATGCAGCAGTAAGTCATAATGCAAAACTTTAAAAGCTTTGGAAAAGGGAAAAGTTTTACGAAAATCACAAACCAATATTTGTTTAATTGCACATTTCTCTTGTGATCTTTTTTCTCATATAGAAAGCTTTCATCCAAATGATTATTTACTTACTCGCCCTCATGTGGACAATAACGAAATCACTCGCTGAATGGCTCTACACATTAAAACGAAATGCCAAACCCAATTTTTAAGTAGCTATGTTTATAAAGAGTGTATGTAAATCATAGACCTTGTGAAGATGGCTCCCAGAATGAATGCATGGAACGCATACAGTATTTAACTCATGCTTGAATTAACTTCTTAAGCATTTGTATCTGCAATTAAATAAATTTGCTTATCAAATACATTTACATGTAATGCTTAAGTGGGAATTCCATAATCAAAAAACAAAAAAATGGAAAAGATGAATTGATGATTTGATTTACATATTTTATTGTCTAGATGTTATAACAAAAGGATTGAGCATAAGTTCTTAAAACTTAGAATGCCCTCTCCTAAATGATGAATTGATGAAAGTTATAGTGCATCATTTAACATAAAAGGCATACACGTACAGTGTATATATAGTTTTTCCTTCTTTTCTTTCTATACTGTGTTGTGTGTACTGATTAAGTACTCTGTTTTTAGATATATGTCTGAAGTCTAATGT
Source organism: Ostrea edulis (assembly GCF_947568905.1). Lineage (NCBI taxonomy): Eukaryota > Metazoa > Mollusca > Bivalvia > Ostreida > Ostreidae > Ostrea > Ostrea edulis. Next base: position 61,634,937 of record NC_079169.1, on the reverse strand, counting down.
TGGCATTGCCGACTCTCTGTATAACTTACGACTGGTGAAAGAATTCTGTGATGATAACATACCAGGCAAGGCATTTCATCTGATGTATGAAGACTTCCTGTACATGCACACCAATCTCCAGCAGAATGTGCAGGTGTTTCTGGCAGACCTCTTCTACTGGTTTGAAGTTCAGAAACTGGACTGTGTCCATTGTGAACCAGGTCAGTTCTGTATGTCACGTGTCTTCTTTATTTACTAGCATCTTAAGAAGAAAGAATAAACAAATAATGTGTGTCCTTTGGATGTATTTTCTAAGTTAACCACACAACAAAATAAGTTTGATAGTTCTTATTCAAGGGGTATGTTAAATGATATGCATGTATTGATTACTGTAAACCAACTTTTATTCGTGACAACATTATTTCGCAATTTACAAGCAATGAACTGGTTCATGGTGACTATTTTTCACAACTTAGATTACCTTTAAGAAATTCAAGAGACATTAATGGATTGGTTTGCGGCGAGAAATATTCATGATGAATAGATTCTCACTATTCTAGCGGAAATTTCTTCCTCTCGAAAAAAAGCTGGTTTACAGTAATTACTACATGTATACGGGTATCTACAATATATAGTTTCTTATTTCACGTGGAATTATTGTTATGTTCACTGTCACTACTGTAGAAGATCTATACATGCTACTCACGGTCAGCAGGTTCCCGTCCCACCACTGCCAAGAAACTGACCAGTAATGCCATTCCCAACCTTCCCCCCATCAGCAATGTCACGAAACAGAGCTTTCACAAGACATCTCTGGATGATGCTGGGGTTCCACGTAGTACAGCACAGATGCCCCCCAGACAGCCTCTTCTGTACAAACGACAGTCTGCACCTGAGTCTGATGTCAGTCATCAAGGTTTGTATAAGAGTCTGTGGTCATTTGTTGTCATGTAAGAATTAAAATACATGTACTATATGATAAAATCTGTGGTCATTTGTTTGAAGTAAGAACTAAAATACATGTATTTGTATTTTTTCATAAGACAAGAATCTGGGGTCATTTTCTAATAAACAAAATGAATATTTAAAATGATAACTTTAAGTTATTTATTTTTACACACATTTGTGCCTATGAATTCACACAGAGAATTTGTTATCGTGTTGTTATTCATATTAAGAATTTTTCTGCTTACACTATACACATGTGAATTGTAGGACATGGTACTGGACAACCGAGACCAAAATCTGCAGTGCTTGGCAAAGACAGGAATGCTTTACACCAATCAGTACTTGCATGGCAGGAGGACAACCAACAGTGAGATATCTGTTCCTTGCCTTACTTTATGCAGTTGTTTGTTTCATAGATCCAACTTAATAATGTATATCAATATCTTCTTCTAAAAGTCAAAGGATAGTACATGTGAAATCCACCTTTAGATTGATTTATGGTGATGAAATTACAATGTCATATATAATTACATGTATATACTAGACATCAAATTCATTTTATGTTCTTCTGTGCAGGTTAGATAGCAGAGTGACAAAACTAAGTGGAGAAAACAATTTACTGGCTAATGTTAGTATAGACTCAGAGTTAATGGAAAGTTTTACTGACGATCAGCTGGGAAGTCTTGATTTTGATTTAAGTGACACACCCCCTCCTACACTTCCATCCATGAAGGAGACTAGGAATTTGGCTTCAAATTTACGTGATCAAAATCATCCGGATTATATGGAAATACAAAGTGTAACATCTGGAACTTTAACAAATAGAACACTTCATCAGGGAGAAGAATTGAGACCAGAAAGTGATAATAGCATGTTGGAAAAACCACCAACACATGAAGACTTGCTGAACGAATTCAGTGCTCAAATCGACCACAAAGGCAATAGACAAGGTAAAAGTGAACACTATGAACCATTGTTACCTGCAAAATTGAAGCCTTGTAAAGAAGCAATAAATAACCATAGCAAAGAGCAGGAGAGAGGAGAACATTCATTATCAAGTAAATCTATGAAAACCATTGAGGTGGATCCAGGATCTTCAAGTGTGTTAAGTGAACGTAGTGACAGCAGTAGCTCCGTTCCTGTGACTCCCCTTCCTGAAGACCAGCTCTCAGACCAGGATGTGCCGAAACAACCAAGATACACTGCATTCACGGTCAATGCAGATTTATCTCAAGTCATGGAATCTCCACGGAGTGCATTATCTACAGCACGGGTTTATGGTGATACTGCTGAATCAGTCAAACTGAGCTACACTGTGTCAAATGGGGCCACTCCAGAATCAGCCAGGGCAGCTGGTATCCCTGTGGTAAGTGACAGTGGGGACCAGTCTTGGAGGAGTAGGGGCTCAAGAGAGGGAAGTGTGGCTAGCAGTAGAAGCTCTGCAGACAATTCTGACCATGAGTCACACAAAATTCACTATGACCAGAAAGGCAGTGAAAACAAAGACAAGATCAGAGAACAGTCACCCCCAAAGTCATTCACAAAATTCGAATCCAAAGATAATACTGTGTTTCAAAAGCCGAAAATGATTGTGAGAAGTAAGACCACAGTCTCACCGAAAAAAGAACCCTCCAAGAATTTAACCACTAATTTTGCTGAAATTAAAAGAATGAAAAATGTACAAGGTAATGTTGACAATTCTGGAATGGTGTACATGCAGCATGGTCATGAAGTGAATAATAAAGCTATGCAGAGTTCATCTACCCAGATCATCAGCAGAAACAACCAAGACTCGCCTTCACCTAGTAGGACAACGTGGCAGCAAACCAGCACATTAAAATCTCCAGATCAAACAAGTGATTCGTCAGAAAACAGTGATACAAACCGCCCTGTGTTGTCGGAACTTACTGAAATTAGACTTAAGTTAGAGGAAAAAAGAAAACAAATAGAAAGAAAGAAGACCAGAATTGAAGTTCAACAACAAAAGCAAAGACAGAGATTGGGTAAAACAGCTTTTCTTCATGTTGTCACCAAGCCTATGGAGGAAGAGGAGATGTCAGATGGGCACAGTTCACATGGAAGTGAAGCCTCCTTACCAGGTAGTGAAGAAGCCGCATGTTCAATGTCAGACAAAGGTCGTCCTGCATCACTAACCGATGGGAAAACTTCTGTAACACCTCAAGGCAACCGAGCATTCTCAAGAGAAGGGATACAGCAAACAATTGAAAATGTAAGGAAAAAGTGGTTTCAAGAAGACAAGGATGAGAGAATTCCACAATTAGAAACAAATGAGATAGTGAGTAAAAGAGGGAGTAGTCCTCCTCAGAAAGGAGGAGGTGTTAATTCAGCTGCACCAGAAAATAAAGAAACACTGCCTCCAAAACAACAAATTTCTGAAACACTACCTCCAAAACAAGTTTCTGAAGCACAAAAGATCGATATCTCAGATAAGGAAACAACAGAAGCTTCAGAATTGGACAACCCATCTGTATACAGTCAGAAATTAGAGAAACTGGATCATGATTTGAATGATTTAAAAGGAGAGATTTTGAGGATGTCTCTAGAACAGGAACAGTTTAATGGGAGTCCAGTAGTTACTTCAATAGCAGCTTCATCATCAGCTACCAAATCTAGATATATAATGGACACTCCACAGAAGAAGCCGCAGGGAAAACCATTCCAAACTCCAGATCTCGCCTCTTCAAAGCACATGGACATGAACACGCCAGAGAGAATTCAGCATGGGACGCCAGTGGTCTGTTGTCCAGGTGGATATGCAGGACATATTGATCCCAGTCTCCCTACACCAGAGAGGGTTGTAATGGGAGGAGGTGTAGCTCAGTACCCACAAGGACTTCCACCCCAGATGCCTGTTACACAACCATTCCAGCCACAAGTCCTGCCCCACCCTGCACCATACAATGGGCCGAGTCAGTTCACTCCTATACCACATACACAGGTGCCATACAGTGGTTTCCACACTCATGGCACCACTCCATTCCCACAACCTCAGTTTCCCCCTACACCTCCCCAGGCCTACCAACAATCCCCACCATATGCTGTAAATCCCAATTTGGTATCACCTCATAGTCAGTATGGGATGCATGGAATTTACCATTTGTCTCCCCAACAATTCCCTCCCCACTCTCACATCACATCCACTGTACCAGCTCACCCCCCTGTCTCATTTATGAATGCCCCTAATCACACAGGAGCTCAAGTATTTCATCCAAATTTAGACAGTAATGTCATCCCATCCATGCCGTCTGTATCTCAGGCTGAAAAGCCTGCTACTTCTAGTGCTTTCCGTGATGGTGGTCTCAGTAAAGAGGAAACACCTAGTCTGGCAAACACAAGCATGCATGACTCGTCCCAGAACAAAAGTGATCTACAAAGTGATATTTCTGGTGAGCAGAATGGATTTTTTGTGTCATTTGGAGAAAATTCTCCGAATTCTCCTAAAGTTAAACCCAAATTTTCAAGTGCTAAAATTCAAAGGGCAGTAACTCCTGAACCAGCTAGTCTACAAAACCAAACACAACATTCATCTCCACAGAATCAGTCTAGTCAACTGAATGTCCTTGATATGTCAGGTACAGAGGGGAATACTTCTGTGAATTCTCAGCAGCACAACACTTCTCAACAAGATTCATCTGGCATTGGGTTTGTGATAGGGGGAAAGCAGGAAAACCTCACAAAGGTCAGCATTTCAGAGTTCAGGATTTAATTTTCATGACCTGGATTTCTCGAAATAAACTAAGTCAAAACTTGGGACTAAAATCTGAGATTTTACTCAAATTTTGACTGCTCAAGTAAAGGAAAACTCAAACTTAAGTTTGAGATTTTTTCGAGAAATCCACGTCAATTAATTTTGATATATACAGGTTTTGCTTTGAATATTTCTTTGTAGTTTTGTATTGAAACATGATGATGTTGATGATTGTAATAGTAATAGTGATTTTTTAAATAGTCAATGGAAGATGAACTAAATAGGAAGAAGGAAAAGCTTATACAAATGCAGATCAAACGCAGAGAGGAGCAAGACAAAAAACGACAGTATAAAGAATTAGAGATGGCTCGTAAAAAAGAACAAGAGAGGTTAGAAATGTTGAAAATATGAATAAACTGATATATGCATGGTTTCAACTGAAGAAAAAAGCTACGAAGTGTCCTGCTTTTATGGATTGTAAATGCATTTATTGCACGAATTTATGCTCCACCATATATTTGGACAGAACAAATGGTATAGGTCATATTTTATGGCTGTCAGTTTTCCAGTTTGTGCTAAGATATTAGTACATGGTATCAATTTCTTCATGCATGTACATTACATAATAGAGTGTACCTACACATACATGTACATCGTAAATAAAGTTGTATTTCACTTTATAGCTAACCTGAGCTGAAATCGCAAGTGAGCTTTTCTGATCAAAATTTGTCCGTTGTCTGTTGTTGGCGTCGTTGTAAACTTTTCACAGTTTCATCTTCTTCTCCAAAACCATTGAACCAATTTCAACCAAAATTGGCATAAAGCATCCTTGGGTGAAGGGCTTTCAAGTTTGTTTGCCCACTTCAAAAGGGAGATAATCACAAAAATGCACAATAGAGTGGGGTCATTTAAAAATCTTCTTCTCAAGAACCACTGAGCCAGAGGAGCTAAAATTTACATGAAAGCTTCCTGACATAGTGCAGATTCAAGATTGTTCAAATCATGGCCCCCGGTGGTAGGATGGGGCTACCATAGAAGATCAAAGTTTTACATACAAATATATAGCAAGAAAATCTTTAAAAATCTTCTTCTCAGAAACCACTAGACTAGGAAAGTACAAATTCACTTCCTGATATAGTGCAGATAGGATAGGGCCACATTAGGGGATCAAAGTTTTACATACAAATATATTGGGGAAAATCAGTAAAAATCTTCTGAAGAATCACTGAGTCAGTAAAGTTTACATGAAAGCTTCCTGACATAGTGTAGATTCAAGTTTGTTAAAATTATGGCCCCCAGGGGTAGGATGGGGTCACAATAGGGGATCAAAGTTTTACGTGCAAATATATAGGGAAATTCTTTGAAAATCTTCTTCTCAAGAACCATTAAGCCAAAGAAGTTAACATTTACATGAAAGCTTCTTGACATAGTGCAGATTCAAGTTTGTAAAAATCATGGTCCCCAGGGGTAAGTTGGGGTCACAATAGGGACCAAAGTTTTACATGCAAATCTGTAGCTATGGGCCAAGGTGACTCAGATGAGTGATGTGGCCCATGGGCCTCTTGTTTCTTTTATAATACATGTATACCTGTGTACAGTATATGTAAAGTAAAACTCCCTTGTAATGAATTTATTGGGACCCTTGGATTTATTTAGTTCATTATATCTCTGATTTATCATATTTTTTCTATAATTTATAGAGATTGTTGTATGAAAAGAGTAGAATATAAAGTGTAGTATGACCTCTTTGTGAATAGTATAGAATTAAGCATTAACATGAAACACAATAGAAAAAAAGAACTTATAAGTTCTAACATTGTTTTATCATTTATAGGCTCAGTGTATAACACCTATAAATTCATACATTGTGTTTACAAACAATTTTGTCAAGTATATTTTTGTACAAGTGATAGGAATGATAATATGTGTTAAGGTCATGTGGAGTTTCTGCCATTTTTAAGGTCACCTGAGTCACTGACGTGTCCTATTGCAATTGCTCTGTGTCTGTCATTTAACTTCTTGTTAACTACCATTCCAATTCTTTTCAAATTTGGTAAGAAGCATCTTTGGGGGACACAAATTGTAAATTTCAGGACTTGCACCCCCGGAGCCCTAAGTGTGGGGCAAAAACTGCCAAAAATTGACCAATATTTAAAAATCCTCTCTACACCTGCATATCTTTAAAATAAACTAAATGCATAGTGATATAGATATAGTGATATAGGTAGTCCTTTACAAAATTTTAAATTTCATTATCTTAGGGGGGCAGAGGTTTGGTTTTAGGGTGATGCCAAAATTACTATAATGATTTGAAGGATTTCTTTAAGTTTGCTGATACCATATAAAATCTAAATGCATATTTAGGAACAGCAGAAAAGGATGTACATAAAATGGGGAATTTCATAACCTCAATGTTTCAATGACTCTAGGATGGACCCAAATTAGTCATAACGTTTATTGTTAATACATATCTTATGTAAAGCCTTTCATCAGTGTATGCACTTTTGAGGGCATTAAAGTTTTAAGAACACATCTTGTTTTATACTGTTGCTGAATATTAGAATTTAGCTTAGATATTCAAAACAGGAATTATTTTTCTAGATTTCATAGCCCTTGGGACTAGTGATACTTTTAACTAGTGCTCAGGTAACCGAAAAGGCCTTTGGGCTTCTTGTTTCTAAAACTAATTTTTATCCCCCTATTCAAAGAAGAGGAACATATGGCTTTGCACCTGTCGGTCGGTAGACCAGATGTTGTCTGCTCAATATCTTGAGAACCATTCACTTCATCGTAATATTTCATATGTGGGTAGGTTACGAGTAGAAGAGAACCTCTTTTGATTGTCAGGTCAAAGGTCAAGGGTCAATTTACTCTGGACATAGGAAGACACTGTCCACTCAATATCTTGAGAACCGTTTGCTTGACAGATGTCAAACTTAGTACACTGGTGCGTTTTATGGAGTAAATGATCCCTATTGATTATGAAGTCACCTGGTCAAAGGTCAAGGGTTAAACTGAACATAGGAATATACTGTCTGCTCAATATCTTGAGAACCCTTTGCTTGACAACTTGGTATACTGGTACATCTTAAGGAGTAGATGACCCCTATTGATTTTGAAGTCACCTGGTCAAAGTTCAAGGGTCAAACTTGACAAAGTAATATATTGTCTCCTATATTAAGAATCATTTGCTTGATTGACACCAAACATGATACACTGGTACAGCATAAGGAATAGATGATCACATGGTCAATCCACTCCTGACATAGGAAGATATTGTCTGCTCAATATTTTGAAATAGTTTGGCACAACTATCATTTAAATGATGCATGTGTATAACCCTTTTCAATTTTGCACCATGGGGGCATAGATGTTTTACAAACATTTCTTGTTTCATTTTGTTATGAAGAGTTCTTGTATGATTTCTGAAATAGGATTGGATTTTATATTGTAGTAATATTTCTAAACTTTGTATATGGGGCTGGGTAACTTGGTGGTTAAATAGGATTGGATTTTATATTGTAGGAATATTACTAACCTTTGTATATAGGGCTGGGTAACTCAATGGTTAAATAGGTTTGAATTTTATATTGTAGTAATATTAATAAACTTTGTATATGGGGCTGGGTAACTCGGTGGTTAAATAGGTTTGAATTTTGTAGTAATATTAATAAACTTTGTATATAGGGCTGGGTAAGTCAATGGTTAAATAGGTTTGAATTTTATATTGTAGTAATATTAATAAACTTTGTATATGGGGCTGGGTAACTCAATGGTTAAATAGGTTTGAATTTTATATTGTAGTAATATTAATAAACTTTGTATATGGGGCTGGGTAACTCGGTGGTTAAATAGGTTTGAATTTTATATTGTAGTAATATTACTAAACTTTGTATATAGGGCTGGGTAACTCAATGGTTAAATAGGTTTGAATTTTATATTGTAGTAATATTAATAAACTTTGTATATAGGGCTGGGTAACTCGGTGGTTAAATAGGTTTGAATTTTATATTGTAGTAATATTAATAAACTTTGTATATGGGGCTGGGTAACTCGGTGGTTAAATAGGATTGGATTTTATATTGTAGGAATATTACTAACCTTTGTATATGGGGCTGGTTAACTCGGTGGTTAAATAGGTTTGAATTTTGTAGTAATATTAATAAACTTTGTATATAGGGCTGGGTAACTCAATGGTTAAATAGGTTTGAATTTTATATTGTAGTAATATTAATAAACTTTGTATATGGGGCTGGGTAACTCAATGGTTAAATAGGTTTGAATTTTATATTGTAGTAATATTAATAAACTTTGTATATGGGGCTGGTTAACTCGGTGGTTAAATAGGTTTGAATTTTATATTGTAGTAATATTACTAAACTTTGTATATAGGGCTGGGTAACTCAATGGTTAAATAGGTTTGAATTTTATATTGTAGTAATATTAATAAACTTTGTATATAGGGCTGGGTAACTCGGTGGTTAAATAGGTTTGAATTTTATATTGTAGTAATATTAATAAACTTTGTATATAGGGCTGGGTAACTCGGTGGTTAAATAGGTTTGAATTTTATACTGTAGTAATATTAATAAACTTTGTATATAGGGCTGGGTAAGTCAATGGTTAAATAGGTTTGAATTTTATATTGTAGTAATATTAATAAACTTTGTATATAGGGCTGGGTAACTCAGTGGTTAAATAGGTTTGAATTTTATACTGTTGTAATATTAATAACCTTTGTATATGGGGCTGGGTAACTCGGTGGTTAAATAGGATTGGATTTCATATTGTAGGAATATTACTAACCTTTGTATATAGGGCTGGGTAAGTCAATGGTTAAATAGGTTTGAATTTTATACTGTAGTAATATTACTAACCTTTGTATATGGGGCTGGGTAACTCAGTGGTTAAATAGGTTTGAATTTTATACTGTAGTAATATTAATAAACTTTGTATATGGGGCTGGTTAACTCGGTGGTTAAATAGGTTTGAATTTTGTAGTAATATTAATAAACTTTGTATATAGGGCTGGGTAACTCAATGGTTAAATAGGTTTGAATTTTATATTGTAGTAATATTAATAAACTTTGTATATAGGGCTGGGTAACTCAGTGATTAAATAGGTTTGAATTTTATATTGTAGTAATATTAATAAACTTTGTATATGGGGCTGGGTAACTCGGTGGTTAAATAGGTTTGAATTTTGTAGTAATATTACTAAACTTTGTATATGGGGCTGGGTAACTCGGTGGTTAAATAGGTTTGAATTTTGTAGTAATATTAATAAACTTTGTATATAGGGCTGGGTAACTCAATGGTTAAATAGGTTTAAGTTTTATCTTGTAGTAATATTACTAAACTTTGTATATGGGGCTGGGTAACTCAGTAGTTGGATCACCTACATGTAACTTGTAATGGAAAGTCTTGAGCTTGGTTGCCAATTGTTTCAAAGATCTTTCTCCATTCTTTGCTACAATATCTTTGTAATGTCCATATATACAAACTTCTGTAAATATATAGTTGACTTTATTTACATTTTTACTTTCCTCAACCAGGAACTATCAAAATATGCTAATTCTAAAACAGACCTGGTAATGTACCCCCAAAGATAAGATTCAAGTGAATTGTACTCGAAATTTCACGAAAACATTATATGTTACTGAGAAATGTTGTGCATGACCTTAAAATTAGATAAATTAGTATTTGATTGCAATAAACATTGATATGGGCTTGGCTGGACCAAGGTGTTTAATTAGGAATACCTCCATTTAATCAATCCGGGCATGGTTGTAATTATTGATACCTCAGAGAGGGCTTGTTAGTCATTTGAACAAATCCATGGTGAAGTCATTTGATATATTTAATTGGTGTTTATTAATTAATGATATATATATTATTAATTAATGATATATATATATATATATATATAGGTATAGATAATTTTAGTCTGCAATATTATTTAAGAAATCCTATTCCTTGTATTTACCAAAAATGTATAGCAAGATTATGGCTTTCATTGATTGTTTAGGAATAGATGCTGGGAGATTTAGTAATGTTCAGAAATCTGATAGAAAATGTTTACTTTGTAAGAATTTAATAGATTATGAATTTCATTTCATTTTACAATGTCCTTTGTTTTCAAGTTTAAGGAAAAGATTTATTAAGCCATACTATTGGGGAAAAAAACCAGCCTCTGTGTTTAAATTAGTTCAATTGTTTAATGTTAATAACTTAAAAGACATGTGTAACCTTGGGAAATATATACACCTAGCATTCAAAGTCCGAGAACAAAATGTGTATAAATTGTATTCTCTGTCATATGTACTTTATTTTGTGATATCAACTGCGTCATTAATGACGAACATAACCAATGAGCTGTATAACTTAACGTTGATAAAGGATTGAATCGAATATTACTTTATAGGAATAATTAATTAACTAAGGTTGGGTCCTCATAGGAAAATTACTAATGATTTAGTTGTTAGGGTATGTACATCGTCGGATATCCATGTTTACGTTTTGTTTCTCTATCCTGGATAGGGTACATGTTTGTCCAATAGTAAAGATGAAAGTAGAAATAATTCAATAAATGGGGGTGGAGTTCGAGTGCCAACTATAGTGACAAAAGTAAAACTATAGTTCACCCGAAAGGGCTTTAGTTTACTGGAAGTGAACGAGTCTAGTCGAAAATTACTAACTGTTCTGTCACGTACTAGCGGTTTAGTTCAAAGATGGTGGACAAAGTGTGAAAAGTAGTTTGAGCACATTAGCAGAGAATGAATTTTAAGGAATTATCAATATATGACAGAAATCACAAAGAGGTGCATGTTTTCAGTTATTTTAGTCGATTTTTCTCATTTAGGCCCATGCTTTGCAATTTACTCTTGCTCAATGCATGGTAAAATGCAACAATTGATATCAAAGTCAGTCGTTCTCCACTTGGAGAGCAAGCTTAATAAATGCAATAAAAAACTATTCTAAATTAAATGATTCATAATTTTGGGAAAATTTTCTATCCCGAAAAACATGGTTATCGAGAAACAAGCTGTAGCTAGTGGATTTATGCTGGTACATCTGTGATTCTTTTACGCCATCATTGAAAACTACATATTGACAATTCCACAACTGATTTGTTGCAGCCAGCCATATGTTTAATTCTGAACTAAACTTCATCCACGTGTACTAGTTGACTAAACATGTGTAAACTAAACCCCCGCACTAGACTATAGTTAACACGCAAACTCCAATAGGGTGAAGAGAATTAAATAAAGATGATCATCTACAAAATGAATTTAGTTATAAACAGGCACAAATACATTGCTTTTGGGGAATGAAATCATTATATCCACATTTTCCAATTTTATTCAGTATATTAAACAAGGTTTAGATAAAGAAACATTAGATTGTTGCTGGAAATTCAGAAAAAAAGGAGTGTTACTAAATGAAAATTTTTATTCACAGAATTAAGCAGGAGGAAGCTGAGAGAAGGAAAGCTAGTGAAAAAGCACGGAGAGAGGAAATATTCCGACAATATCAGGACAATAAAAATCGTGAAGATGATGACTACGCACGTCCAGTCCGCAGAAACAGATCCCAGACTCGAGAAAAGCAACGTCCTAAGTCTATGTTTGTTAAGGGAGAGTCTGGATCAGTGGAAGGTTTGCATTCCCATAGTTCTCAAGAGGATCTGTCTTCTCACGCTTTCACTATCAGTCCAGGTCACAAAGGACCTTGTAAGTGTTGCTAGTCCTACACGTAGTTCTACTTTTAAAGCATGCAGATTTTCTTATCTTTACTCTTTAATCAGTTAATTAATTTACAGTTTTGGTACTCTCTTTTCATATCCATTTTATAACCATCATGGTGAAAAGACATTGTGCTCTTTTTATCTCTATGTTAGAGTACATGTATGTTAAACTCATTAATGCTAGGAATGAAAGTTTATTTTGAGTTGTATAAAAATCGTGACTGTGTAGTGTGAGTGTTTTAACTTGCTACAATTTTCTCTGCACAAGTTTGGGCATGTAATGCTAGCGTGTGTGTACATTTATGTGATGTTTTCTAGATTTAGAGTAGATTTTATGTTTAATTTCTGATGATAAAATACTAATACAGTAAGTGTTTGCACAATGTACATGTATGTGTACTAAAATTTACTTTGTACTTCAGCAATATTCATCTTTTGGCACAGTCATAAGTGCACCAATTTAAAATCAACATAAAAGACAAAAAGTATTTATATACTGTTCAATTTATTTTGCCAAATACCCATTGCAATTTCATGACAACAATGGCTTTAAATTTGAATACACTGTCATAAATAAGTACACAAACATTAGATACATAGACATTGCAACTGAACAGAAGAATATCTGGTGAAGATGTAGACATGATGTGTACAAAAATATACTGGTGGACTTTAAAAACACAACACATCTTTTTTATATTTTAAGACGGGACGTATTATGGTATGGTGCTCATGTCCATCTGTCTGTACATTTGCTTTTTCGTGTCCGGCTCATAACTTGAATACTATGAGATTGATTGATTGATTGTATCTTGTTCAACATCTCACTCAAGAATTTTTCACTCATTGGAGATGTCACCAAGATCGGTGAAGGGCTTCAAATTTAGGCCTTTGCTCGGCACTTTTGAGCAGTGAGGGTTTTATAGCGTGCCACACCTACTGTGACACTGGACATCCGTTTTTTAAGGTCATCTCTAAGGACCCATGACATTCACACCTGATGCCGAGCGTTTGGCAATGGAACTGTCACTACCTGTTTTAACGACTTAGGTCTGTCGCAGCCGGGATTCGAATCCCGGCCTTCCGCATGCAAGGTGAACACTCTAACCTCTAGACCACCGCGGCGGTGACATCAAACCTTGTCAGCTGGTACATCTTGAATAGAAGGAGTGTCACATCTAAGAGTTATGTCATAACCCTGTCTGACTCATAACTGGAGAATTATTTGACCTAGAATTCTCAATCTTGGTCAGGAAATGCATCTCAGTTGAAGGTGTGTCACACCCTTCATTAAGGTCACTGTAACCTTTTGATAATAAATGATATTACCATGTATGTCAAAACCCTTGACTCACCTAGAATTAACAAACTTTGTCAATTTGTGCATCTGTAGATAAATGTAAATATTAGCTTAAAAATGACCAAGTATTTAAAAAAAGCTATTTTAAGGGAGGTAATCGATCCCTACAAATGTACAAGATACCTTACATCTAGAACTACATGTTTTGTCATAAAATACAGCTATATAACAATTGATATAAATAATTATTTTGCTTCCAACAATAATGGCATATGCAAGTTTTGACTACAAAAATGCAAATACTTAACAAGCACATCATACTAGATAATTCCATTTGTCCCATGGGAATAATGATCTAAGCCATGATGTTTCCAAGGAGTTCAGATGAACACACAAATGTCATTTTGATAAGAGCAAAATTGCATCCATCCAGATAAAGATTGTATTTGTGCCATTGGAGTTAAATGATCTGAAAGTCATGGTGTTATAAGGAGTTCAATTGGACATTTAAAGATCTTTTGATAAGACCATTGATTTGTGACAATGTCACATCAACAAGGGTATGTATTTCAACATCACTTGTGGGATAGGTTTGTAGGTACGAGGGGGCAAATGATTTTACGTCATGGTAGATCCATTCATCCTAGAACAGTATCCAGAATATTGAATGTCATGGAATCCGCTACAAAAACCACATTACCAACATTACAGAGTGCAGTGGGCTGGACTCAGGCTGAATCAATGCCAAAACTGGACATTGATCATGTTCTCCAACAAGTCCAGATTCAACTACTGTAATGTTGACTGCAGATCTCGAGTTTGCCGTCATGTACATGAACAAATGTCCTTGAACGTGACAGATTCGGTGGAGGTAGCATGATGGCTTGGGTGTGATAACAAATTTTCACTCACAGTGGATCATTTTGAATGGAACCTAAGCTGTTAGGTGGTATGTAGACAAAGTTCTGCAGCCTGTAATGGTGCCATTAATGCAGAGCATAGGCAAAACAATGTATTAATTTTTCAACAGGACAGTGGGTGCACACACACACAGCGAGATTGACAAAAATTTCCTTCAGATGAATTGCATCAACATTCTTCAAGTTGGTGTTTTCAACTGTGGGGTGAGATGTGTAGAAGTGTGCACAGCCACCAGCCTCGGATTCCATGTTAACTTGGAGTGGTGTTGTAAAAATGGAAGAACATTCTCCAAAGGGCCATTTGGAATGTCTGTCAGTCATTGACATGTTGTCTTCACACTGTTATCAATGCTAATGGTGGGCATACCCAGTGTTAGTGACCCCTACTGACTGCCATTTCACATGTAGCCTCTCATAGAATAACAATGACATTTAAAACAAGAGATGTTTGTAAAACACATATGCCCCCCCATGGTGCAAAATTGAAGGGTTATACACACACATCATTTAATTGAGAGTAGTATCATCAATTCAAAATATTGAGCAGACGATATCTTCCTATGTCAATAGTGGATTGACCATGTGACCTAAAAATCAATAGGGGTCTTCAACTCCTGAAGATGTACCAGTGTACCAAGTTTGATGTCTGTCAAGAAAAGGGTTCTCAAGATATTGAACGGACAGTATATTCCTATGTCCAGTTTAACCCTTGACCTTTGACCATGTGTCCTCAAAATCATTAGTAGTCATCTTCTCCTGAAGATGTACCTGTGTACCAAGTTTGATATCTGTCAAGCAAAGAGTTCTCAAGATATTGAGCGGACAGTATATTCCTATGTCCAGTGTGACCCTTGACCTTTGACCATGTGACCTCAAAATCAATAGGGGTCATCTTCTGAAGACGTATCAGTGTACCAAGTTTGATGTCTGTCAAGAAAAGGTTTCTCAAGATACTGAGCAGAAAGTATATTCCCATGTCTAGTTTGACCCTTGACCTTTGACCATGTGACCTCAAAATCAATAGGAGTCATCTTCTCCTGAAGATATACCAGTGTACTAAGTTTGATGTCTGTCAAGCAAAGGGTTCTCAAGATATTGAGCAGACATTATATTCCTATGTCCAGTTTGGCCTTTGACCATGTGACCTCAAAATCAATAGGGTCATCTACTCCTTAGGATGTACCAGTGTGCCAAGTTTGATGTCTTTCAAGCAAAGGGTTCTCAAGATATTGAACGGACAGTATATTCCTATGTCCAGAGTAGATTGACCTTTGACCTGAAAAACAATAGGGGTCCTCTTCTACTCATAACCAACCCACATATGAAATATCATTATCATCAAGTGAATGGTTCTCAAGATATTGAGCGGACAACATGTGGTCTACCGACCAACCAACAGGTGCAAACCAATATGCCCCTCTTCTTTGAAGGGGGGCATAATTAATCGACTTTTGTCACGAGACTTATATGCCACAGATTGAAATAATGGATTAATAAATAAAACAGAAAATCTCCAGCGCTATTTTGGTTTTAAAGTCCATCATTATATATACATGTACTATGTTTTTTATTTTGAGCAGTATGTTTGTGACAAATTTTTGAATTTTATGTTTGGCATGTTTGCTTGAGTGCACCTAATTTGCTTGTTTCAGTGGGTGTTGGTCCTAGAAAACCCCCAAGCTTAGCACCACGCCCAGGAAACATTCGAAAAGCAGGTGTGTCTTTGTTTTTTTTCCTGTAGGATTTTCTAATTGTTTATTTTCTTTTTATGAGTTATTTACGATTCTCATGCCCCCAGAATGTAAGATTCTGTGGCATAAGGTTTTTAACCCATCTGTCTGTATGATCTTGTGAGGAAGAAGTCTTAAATTAATTTCATGTACATATACAGGTGACTCTCAATGGCTCTAACTTCGATTTACCGAAGTTCTTGATCTCTCGAAGTGAATTCATGGTCCTAATTTTCCCCCCACTATATAAGTAAGCAAATTTACCCTCAATCTCTTGAACTTTTGTAGTTAGAGTCCCGCAAAACATATTTCCTTGTTTTTTTTACTATCAGGCTTTTGAACTGGTGGTAGCGTATACACACCATCAATGTAAGTTTATAATAATTGCCATGTAGACCGTACCTGGAGAACGGGTTATACCTAGGGCTAGTTTGGTCTGTGTTAATTATGTGTTTACAGAAGCGACACATCGCCTGTGTTTTTTATGGAGTGGATAGTTAATAATTCATGATACCCATGTGCTTTTTTCTTCTTCATTATATATAATCCAACTACTATAAATATCATTTGATACAATTTGTTTTTAACTTGACAATGGACATTTATGTCTATTTTAGTATGGAAAAAAAAAACCCACAAAAAACAAATGTTTATAAATTAAAAGAGTGAATTATGTGTTGTGGACTTGAAAAATACAAAGGAAAACATGTCAACTTAATCCCAGGATGTTTTAAATATGCAATGCAATTGCTATAAATTCTGAATCATAATGGTCAGACCTTTAATTTTGGGATTTTCCCCAGACCTTTGATCTCTTGAACTTTCCATCTCTCAAAATTTTATCAAGGTCCCTTGAACTTCGAGCTATTGAGAGTCAACTGTATTACTTTTGAGCTATAAACTTTAAGAAGAGAACTTTTACATTGAATTGGTGTATTGTATAACCTTGAACCCCAATTCAAAAGTTCAACATTTGTATAATTTTTACTACTACAGACCCTGAAGCATACTACTACACCAAATGAACCATTCCGTTACCAACTAGAATTGTCTTCTTCCCACACCAAATCATTCCTATTAAACCATCCAGTCCCAGGCCAAAGTGTTCTGCTCCCAGATCAAACTGTTCTGTTCTCATCTAAAATTGTTTGTTCTTGATAAAGAGTTCATTCCCTCAAACCGTTCATTCCTGCAGTCATTCGGAACTCACCTAGTCATTGTAGATCAGCATGGCACGCAGTTTGGGATGAAGAAGACAAAAATATGTGTTGATAAAAAGAACAAAATTATTGTATAGTAGGGGATTTATTCCGGATCGGAATGAATAGGGGTTTCTAAACTCACTAAATATCAAATTACATGCTCAGTGTAAAGTGGGTTTAAGTCTTATATTGATAAAAGAAATTACTTGATTTAGCAAAATTTATTCGATATGATCCTCACTGTTGTCATCTTGAAGTGCTGGTGTGAATTCTGAGTTGCTAGAGCAACCGCGTCTTCTATAGGGATGAGTGAACACGGACTCCACACCTCAGGTGCAATTACCGTAGCCTCCTTGATATCCCTCTCTACATCTTCAAGTGTCAAAACATTATTTACCTTAGTATAAATAGAATACTTTATTCATTAGACAGACATGAGATAATTACAATAATCAAGACAAGAGATGCCAATCGATGGGAATATGTCAATAATAGATGACAAGGCATATTGAAGCACACATAACTCTATGGAAAGGTATCATTATATATACATATAGATATTACTGTGTCATATGTTATCTATATCAAACTGCCCTCAAGTTTTTGTTCATTATGTAAGGCATAAAAAAAAAGGATATTGTATATGTACCGAATGGATACCATTAAGTATAAATACCGTCTGACTCGATTAATTCACCATGGATATTGAAACAATGTGGGCCCCTACTCCTTTGCTAAGTACAGTGTGTCATGATTAGATTAAAGATGTTTAGAAAAATGTAAACTAAATCTAATATTTACAGGAGAAACAATAGCAACAACAAAAAGGAGGTTGCTTCTTTTCGATTAATTCACCATGGATATTGAAACAATGTGGGCCCCTACTCCTTTGCTAAGTACAGTGTGTCATGATTAGACTAAAGATGTTTAGAAAAATGTAAACTAAATCTAATATTTACAGGAGAAACAATAGCAACAACAAAAAGGGGGTTGCTTCTTTTCGATTCCCCACAACCAGCTTACGTTTGTACAAACACTCACTGCTATGAATATCCATACACTCCGAATATTTCATACAAAATAAATCGTCAATGAAAATATCATAACTGAATGAATTATCACTGGAAACTGACTTCTTTTATGATATATCTGCAGTAATTTTTCTGATAATTATTTCAAAATTGTGTTAAGGAACTGCTGGCATTTCTGAGTTATATGGTTACAATTTTATCTAAATCAGACCTGCAGATAATTTTTGGTATATATGCAGAAAGTGGTCCTATATGAATGATGGTGATTATTTTATGTAAGTAAATAACTGCACATCAGGTGTCTATTTTTGCACATCCAATTTTTTTCACTTTAAATTCGTAACATTTTCAAATAAATAATTTGGTAAAACTTTACTCTTTATTGGGATGTTTCTGTATGTTAACAATGCTGAAAGATTCCAAAACACAGAGTTTGAAACAGAGGCTAAACCGTTAGTTCTCATCTTGACCCAAAGCATTTTGTTCCTGACCCAAACCGTTCGTTTTCCATTTTAAAGCATTCAGTTCTTGCTGAGAACCGTTCTGTTTAAACCGTTTAGTGTTTGTTCCCCAAACAAAACCATTCATGCCCAAACTGTTCAGCATTTGTTCACTGTTCTACTGGTGTAGTTGTACACTTCAGGGTCTGTAAATTAGAAAGATTTCCAATGTGCCATGTTTAACACACTTTTGAACCAATGACCTGCATGGAAAGGGGAAGTATTGAATATGAGCTGGTAATCTCTGAGAACTGAACTGATGACAATTAAATGGTTGTCTCCGGTTCTCATTGAACCTGTGAGACTTTTATATTATTCTGACAAGGCCTATCTTATATTACATGTTTTAGTTTTAGTGCTGTTGTCAAGTTAGGGACAAATTACATGTGTGTATCCATAAGGATAATCAGTTTGCACTGCTGTCTTTGTGATGCATTTGATCTTTACATGTGTGCATATATATCAACTCTTACCTACCTAGAACACCTTTAACTATTGCATAATTATATTTTTAGCATCGTGTAACACTCTATCTACATCCACTGAAGGCAAGCTGACTTACAGAAGACCACCATCACCAGGTAAATGTTAACTTCATCTGAGAACTTAAAAAATGATGTACCTAAACTTGACACAAAGCATGCTTGGATGAAAGGTACTTAAATTTGTTCATGTAGGATGATTTAGATTTACAGGGTGCAAAAAGGATGAGTGAATGTCCTAATGCACTTGTTACTAGTGATAAGTTTACTTTTATTTAAAAAATATTTTCAAAATTATTGGTTTAAAATGTTCTGACTGAAGTGAATATGTTGACATCTGGGAAGTTTACGAATGTAATAGACAAATCCCATGTCTGGATAATTCATTTAAACATTTTATTGTGTTCAACTTCCAAAGCAAAGTAAATAGAGACTGAAGTAATTGATGTTTGTATGTATATTTCCATTGGTACTTTTAGTCATACATGTACCAAGAGTTATAAGGTGGAGTCATTTCTTAATCTTCTCAAGAACCACTAGGCCAGAAGAGCTGAAACTTACATGAACGTTTCCTGACATAGTGCAGATTCAAATTTGTTAAAACCATGACGCCTGGGGGTAGGTTGGGGCCACAATAGAGGATCAAAGTTTTACATGCAAATATATTGGTAACAGCTTTGAAAATCTTCTTCTCAAGAACCACTGGGCCAGGAAAGTACAAATTTACAGGAAAGCTTCCTGACATAGTGCAGATTCAAGTTTCTTAAAATCATGGCCTCTAGGGGTAGGATGGGGGCCACAATTGAATAAGGGATCAAAGTTTATCATACAAACATATAGGGGAAATCATTACAAAAATCTTGTGAAGAATCACTGGACCAAAAGGTTTATATATGAAAGCTTCCTGACATAGTGCAGAATCAAGTTTGTTAAAATTATGCCCCCCCCCCTCCCTCTTTCCCCCTGGAGGAAGGATGGGGCCAGAATAGGGAATCAAAGTTATACATATAAATATATGGGGAAAATTTAAAAAATCTTATCAAATACCATTGGGCCAAATAAGTTTACATTTATATGAAAGCTTCCTGACATAGTGCAGATTCAAGTTTGTTAAAATAATGGCCCCTGGGGGTAGGTTGGGGCCACAATAGGGATCAAAGTTTTACATGCAAATATACATGTACATGTATAAGGAAAATCTTATGTGCCAAAGTGACTCAGGCGAGCGATGTGGACTATGGGCCTCTTGTTTAAGTTGAAAGAGACTGTGATGTGCAGGTTTAACTGCTCATTGGAAAAGTACCTTAGAGTTTTAATCACAATATAACAAAAAGAAAACCATTGTTATTTTTGTATATTTTATTTTGTCACACTTATAATTAATAAATTAGGCATGTAAGGAAAGGGAAAAGCAATACCTTATAGACATGACAAACAATATACAATATATGCCACAATTAGCGTGTATGTACAATTAGTGATAACAAGTATGTATTGACTAAAGTCTGAGATAGTAAGTTATAATCATTGTCATGTTTAGGTATTTATTATTATTTACTACACTGATATTTTGTCTGTAGATCTGGTTCGCTTGAAGGGGAAAGGAAGAGGTAGTGCAGACAGTAGTGAATCGGGATCAGATTATGCAGGTAACAATGCATATTTTAATGATGATTTGTAACTAATACTTGTAGATTTAGTTAATTGTACTCTATTCAAAGTTCTTACTGCCTTGAACCAGAAATCTGTGTGGATCTAAAAAGGTTTCCACAATAAATGTCTTATAATGCTGTGTACCTCTGGTTAACTATGAACGTGTGATTGTTTTTTTTTTATAGGACCTAAATTGTTTGTGAAACCAAGCTCCAAGTCAAACCGTCACATCATCATTAATGCCATCAGTCAATGTGTGTTAGCAGGGCCTGTCAATGCAGATCAGAAAAACAAAATTCTGGAGGTACATTGTAACATAAGATATATATATATATATATGAGTAAATCTTGGATGTCTTGGCTTATATACAGTGTATTCGTGAAAGATGATGTGTCAATGTCCACAAGTTTATTATTTTTTTAATCCTGATGAAAACAGAGCATGCTAAATATGAATTTCAGTACAATGACAAGAGTTATCTTCCCTTTATAATGGTTTCTAACTTTCTAGTGTGGTATCCATGGGATATTACAGCTTACAATGTAATAGGGTTGAAACATCAATGCTGTACACGTATTCTAACATTATATTAGTATATAATTGTAACTAGATAAAATTTTGTTGATCAGAGAAATGTGCCAGTCTAGCTCTGCCTGATTTTCCAGGAACAGACTTTTATTTTATAGTACTGTATTTACAGGGTATTATTGTCTACCTGTCTACTTATTGGTATTTTATCTCATGACTCCTTAAGGTGGCTCACTACACCTTGAAACAGTTTCTCAAATCAGCACAAAATGATTTGATTATATAAGTAAATATGTCAAAAATGTGGATTTGAACTCTGGACCTGCAGTTTAGATTCTTTAACAACTGAGCTACATGATAATATACAACCATATCGGTCAATACAAGCAATTTCACAAAACATTTATAACACCATCTTGAAACAAAGAGTATAAGCTTTGTCGTAGTGAACTACCTTAGAGAATTTTGATAAGGTAACTTCATTTTGAAAGAAATGTGCACTTCGACTTTACTATCCATCATTATTTACAGTGTACAAACAAAACTTTTGTTTTTGCAAATGTTAAGGTTCTGGCCAAATCAGATGCCAAGCATTTTTTGATTCTGTTCCGAGACCACTCCTGTCAGTTCCGCGGACTTTACAACTTTGATCCAGATATTGAGGAATCCTACAAAATCCATGGAATAGGACCCAAACAAATCTCCAGCAAAATGATAGAAAGATTCTACAAGTAAGAGCAAAGAAATTAGGAGAAACTGTCATGACCTGACAGGTGACCAATAAGACCCATGGGCCTCTTATTTTCTTCAATTTTTAAATGGTGTAGAAGTTTAGTGTAAATTTTAGATTAGGGCTATTCCAGAAATAAATACATGGGGGGGGGGGGGGGGGGGGGGGGGGGGGGGTCGGGAGGCACCTTTTGTATATACCAAGCACCCATAAAAAAAATAAAAAATTACCCTATGACCCATCAAATTGATAAACTCATTTTACAATGACCCATCTAATTAAAAAAAAAACTAACCAGACCCACCACAAAAAATATTTTTAAAAATGAAAACGGTACAAATCTCGCGAGGTTTTCGGGACAAACATTCTAGTCAATGACGCGGTAATGCCTGTGCGACATTGTATCACAGTAGTTCTGAAGAAACGATGTCACATCAACAATCAAAGGCATCTATGGCGGGAATGTTGGAAAGATTGGGAGTCCAAACGATGCTATTATCATGAAATGGGTATGGATATGTTTTTCCACGAATCGTTCGTCTTCTAATGGAACCCGCGCCCGGAGGCCTCTATATCACCATCACACTGACTGATAAATATAACGCATCGGTACCCTCGTATAAATCAACTAAGGTTTGCCTATTTTTATTAGAAAACGGAATACCTATTGGTTTCAAAATATTCCCAAAATCGATGCACTGTAAACTGTAATAATCTACAGAACAGAGTTCGCCACCATCACGTCCAAAGGGACCCTACTAAACGCGCCTCTAATTTGAAGAGTGCCGTAATGGAAAGTTATGCGCTGCAAAGAGCGACAACTCGAATAGTTCTATGTTACTTCCGATTTTGAAAACAGCATTTCGAAAGCACGTTTTCAATTTTCCCTCCGACGTTTTGTAACCAACACGACAAGAGCGACAATAAAAATATTCTAAAAACTCAACACCCACGTGGCACAAAATAAAACAATAGAAACTACCCACTACCCATAATAAATATTTTTTTAACAGTCCAACCACGGACCAAATAAAATATGAAAAAATACGACCACCCACACAAAAAAATATCATTTGCCGCCCGACCCCCCCATTTGATCATTTCTGGAACAGCCCTTATTATGTCTCCCCTTCAAAGGGGAGACATATTGTTTTTGTCATTTTTCTCCTTCTTCTTCAACCAAATTTTGTCCAGGCCCTAACTAGAGAACCCTTTGACTTTAAGACTTCAAACTTGGAACATAAGGAGATGGTATGGAGGAGGGGTGCCCACCCCCAAAACTTTTGACCTTGACCCACTTATAAAGTCAAGGTCAATCTTTTACGTCAACATATAGTCCAGGCCAATAGCTGAGAACCCTTTGACATTACGATTTCAAACTTGGAACATGGCAAGAGGACATAGAATTAGATACAGTACCTGCAATGTTATTCTTGACATTCCTATCGTGTTTTATCGTGTGTGTATTGTATTGTGCGTGTATCCTATCATATCGTGTTTTGCGTTTATCAGGTTTTCCGTTTTCTATCGTGTTTTGCGTTTATCAGGTCTATCGTGTATCAGGTTTTCCGTTTATCGTGAAAATCGTTTATCGTGTAGCTTCGGAAACTATCGGGATTGTAGGGCTGTGCGGTGCACCGAAAATTTCGGTGCACTGCGATTCATACCATTCGATTCGATGCACCGATTACCAATTCCGTATTTCGGTTCGGTTTAGATTTTACTTACACCAAAACAACAAATATGGCGTCCGAGTGATGTTGAAAACATGTGGATTTTTATGCAACAGAGATTTAAATCACTACTGTGTTGAGAGTTAGCATTTTCACCACTCATATACCAGCAGAATATGGTCCGTAAGATCATTGCAGTTTATCTTTACATGACATATAGCATTTCTGTCAGTGGTGGAATGAAATCGTAGGTAATGAAACAGATTTGACAGTTAATATGAGAGAAGTAAATCAATAAAGGAGAGATTTTCAAAGACTCTCAATTGATAGAATTACTGAATTTTTGCATATCAATGAAAGCAATATCATATACATTTTAGATTCACTATAGATTTGTTTAATAATCCAAAACTTTTGTAGCACATTGATATAACAAATTTTGATAGACTGTCAGTGTTTTCTTTTTTCTATCAAAGTTATAAAATGTCATTATGAATAGATATGATGTTTACAAATGACGACATATAGTTATATAACTTGAATAAAGTAAAATCAAATATGCTACTCATTAAAATTGTAAATTTTTGTGGTGTCATTAGATAAATTGGACCTAACATGAACCGAATCGAAAATAACCGAACCGTGCTGTTCTGAATCGAAACCGAACCGAATCAAGCTAACCCTGAATCGTCCCAGCCCTACGGGATTGTATATTAAATCTATTGAAAAAGTACGATACTGTTCGAAAGCTTTATTCGTTTTGTTAAAGAAACTATTTTTAGGAATCGAGAAAAGACAGTATATTTGAAGGAGAACATAAAGCTGTCGATTTTAAGGCAGAAGAAGAGCTATTTGTCTATTTAGAGAGATGGAAAATTTATCCCAATTTCATTCTCTTAAGTAGTCTGGAAAGTAAGGCAGTGGTTTGCCGAGCAAACCGAGGACAGTAAATCTGAAAGTTCCTTCATCTGAAGTTCATAAACATTTGGCTGTCTAGAAACAATTATTTGTAATTAACACTAACAGAGAAATTTGAAGTCCCGATTTGAAAGGAAAAATCAGTAAATTACATCATTTATTACATGTACATATATTTTAATAAAGGCTCATTTTTCTTCCGATTTTTTTCCACCTGCATTCTATTTATATATCAACTACTGAACTTGTGCGCATCTGTGTAGCACCCGTGTTTTGACAGCAAACATTCTCAGGGACATTGTATTTCACGCTTTTAGAAGATTAATTTTAAAAGGGTGTAATGGTGTTGCATTTCCCAAAAGTCTGCTCAACTGGGTACGACTCAGCTGTCATCGTTGTCTTTTTTATACTTGTACATGTGCACTTGTACCATGTACCAAGTCGTACGGGTAGATACTGGCAATGCATGCCGTATTTGATGATTATTTGAATTTTTTACATACTAAACACAAACATTTTTAAGCGTTTCAAAATTGCGAACTAAAAAAAAAGCGCCTGGTTTTGTTTATTCCCCCTCCCCATAGTTTATTTATTGTTTGTTATTAAGATATCAATTCAAATAAATATGTTCCAATTACTTAAGAAGATGAGTTATCACTCATAGTGTAGAAAGAATAATGTTGCAGGTACTGTACAAGGTGCACTGCATCAAAAATTTTGACCTTGACCCCTTTCTTCATTCAAGGTCAAATTAAGAAAAACATGAATAGACCATAACTTTAGAACCCTTTGACATTAAGACTTCAGACTTGGAATATGAGAAAAGGAAAGGGGGAATTCCACCAAAAATTTTGACCTTGACCCATTTATAAAGTCAAGGTCAATTTTTTATGTCAAAATATAGTCCAGACCAAAAGCTGACTTAACAACCGTTTGACATTAAAACTTCAAACTTGGAATATGGAGAGATGATATGGAAGAGTGCACCAAAAATTTTGACCTTGACCCCTTTCTTCATTCAAGGTCAAATTAAGAAAAAAATGAATTGACCATAACTTCAGAATGCTTTGACATTAAGACTTCAAACTTAGAATATGAGAAGGGAGGATGAGGAAAGGGGGAATTTCACCACAATTTTTTACCTTGACCCATTTATAAAGACAAGGTCAATTTTTTATGTCAAAATATAGTCCAGGCCAAAAGCTGACTTGACAACCGTTTGACATTAAAACTTCAAACATGGAATATGGAGAGGTTATATGGAAGAGGGGTGCACTCCACAAACATTTTTGACCATCATCCACTTACAGCGTTTTTACAAAAAAACCTGAGAACTATTTGACATTAGGATTTCAAGCTTACAACTTAGAAAGCAGATATTAAGACAAGATGTACTGTACCAAAATCTTTGACCTTGACCCATTTCTTCATTCAAGGTCACTGTTACATCAAAGTATAGTCAAGACTATAACCTGAGAACCCTTTGACCATAGGTTTTCAAACTTACAACATGGAAGGCAAATTTAAGACAAGATATACTGTACCAAATTTTTTTTACCATGACCCATTGATTTTGATGCAAGCCATTATTGCCTCTTACGCTTGCACTCATTATTGTTGCCCCGGTTATTAGACTATCAAACTTTGAAGGGGAGAGATTTACAAAAAAACAATACCCACTAGTTATTACCTGTCTATGATGTATCCTTTAATTCTGTAGATACAACTCAGGAGGCAAAAGCTTCAGTGAGGTGACATCCACCAAACATTTGTCTGTATCAATAGACGCCATAGTTATACACAACGCCTTATGGAAGACATCAGCCAAACCTCCTCACAAAAAGTGAAGCCAGTCAGCAGAAAAGGAAATCAAGTTGTGATAGTTCTCAAGCTGGTGTCATCATCATCCACAGTTTATCCCATTTTTTAATTTGCAGCATAGTTTGAATTAACCTCTCAAGAAAAATGCTTCATGCAGTGTTGACTATGGTCATTCATAAAGTGGATGGCATGGATGACTGAAATTTGAAATGGCTTTAATGAAGGAGAGTGTAATCATACTCATTTACATAGCTTTTGCTACTCTTTCTTGTACTCATTCTGTCTCATGCCATATTCTGTTCCTACGTACTCAGTTTTCAGGAATATTTATTTTTTGCTTTCCCTATCTACCATATAAAACTTATTTGCTTTTCATCAGAATTATTCATTCCAAATACACTATGCATTAAATTTTACTTGCATATATTCGAGTTGTGAGGCAGATTTTCCCCCTCTTAGAATCACACTATTTAATCAAGACATTCCTATATGGTTTAGCAGCTGCAATTCCTAGTACTGTATAGAGCTTATCCAGTAGATTCACTGTGCTTCAGAGCCACATATGCATGTCATGGTTTTAGTTCAAGTTAAAACAAGAAGTTCTGGAAATCTTTTTTGGAAGGTATCAGGAACTTAAATGTATACATAGATGAGTGCATTAACTGGTCTGCATCTTCGTTCCTTTGCAGAGTGTGCAACACTGTAGTAAAGAGATTCTGGAATGATGATGTCAGCAGTTGACTAATCGAACTTGCACATACAATGTGTTCATATATTGTTTTGCAAAGTTTGATTTTTTTTAGGAGGGATACTGTTTGGCATTGCTGAAAAAAAAATACATGTAATTTTGCATCATTCTGACTGTGATATTTTTTCTTGCCATTTCCACTATCCCACCTTTGTATTTCACATAATGAATGGGAAGTCTATTAATCTATGTATATTAGATTTTAATTTGAGAGTTAATGATTTTTTTGAGATAAGGGCATTTCTGTCTTAACAGTAAAGTAAATACGAACATAATTAAGACATGTTGTAATAGGAAGATCTGGGATTATATTAAAAAAAAATTCCAATGCCCCAGACTTATTTTATGCAGATGGGTTGATGGCAGGTACCTTTGTGAATTGATTCATTCATATTTAGCTTATCTACTTGGCTATAGACTTGGTGATCTTTTCTGATCTAAATTTGTCTTGTCATTGCTGGGTGGCAGCATCGTTATCATCAACTTTTCATATTTTTGACTTCCTCTCCAGAACCACTAGACCAATTTTATAGTTTACTTGTGAGAAGCATTTCACAAGGCAGATGTCTGATTTGCCTACTCTCATGTAATTAGATGAAATAATAAGCGAATCCAACACTTCAGACACACACAATATATGAGAATTCTTTAAAACTTTTCCCTCAAGAACCATGAGGATTTAGTGGTAATTTAGTGCTGTAATCTTGTAGCGTAGATTAAAATTTCCTTGAAGCCACGTAATGCATGGAGATTCTATTGTGTTGAAGCCATAACCCCAAGGTCTTTGGCAGGACAACAATACAGGTTTGAAGTTTTACATTGAAGTAAGAAAAGTCATCGTAAAAAATGACTAAGGTACAGCAAGCTGAATTGATATGCAACGTTCTCCTGTAGATTCCAATTGGTTAAAATATGGGATCACAATAGGGGTCGAGTGTTTATATTGGATTGCGCTATGGTGTCCCAGACTCTCTGTATGAACAATAACTCAAGTGAGCAGTGTGGCCCATGGACCTCTTATAAGATTTTTTCAGTATTTTTTATCAAAATGAAGTTTTACAATTAGTACATATATAGATTTTAATAAATATATATACTTTAATCAGTCTTATGTTCAAAATGAAAGAAATGTGTTCTGGATGTACATATTATCTCAGTAATTTCTTAATTTAGGTTTTGATGATTCAATATATTGATCATATCACTGCTTAATGGCAAATTTTATTTTCTGGGTTGTGATTTTTTTTGTGTTCAGCATGAATTTTTTAAATTCATTTGACACCTCATGTGCTTTATTTTGTGGATATGAATGTAAAGATGCATGAAAGCTTATTTGTGAATAATATCTGAAATATTTTATTCTTTATCAATACAATGTCGATATTTTGTGTGTTCTCAATAATATTTATTTTCCTTGTGACATGGATCAGAGAAATAATTCTGCGGACACTATAAGTACTCTGTAGTACATACAGTATTTGTCTCATGGTCTCAAAATAGAACTATGTGAATGACACTGAATAATGTACATTGTAATATTGGGCATTGTGGCTACTCTGTAGTTTAAAGGATGGGCTTGTCAATATTTGCTCGATTCTGCTGCATTACTAAAAGTGGTGTTAAGCTTTCTTCATTTATTAAAACAATTTCTGTGATTTAGATGCTAGGATCTCGGATTATAATAAATAGTTGTTCCAGCAAAGAATTCCAAGTGCTTTTCCTCCTCCTTGAGGTGATTTATTGCATTGATTTCACAAAGTGTGAAGATGTCTGTGTATTGTGAAGAGGTTGTACAACAGTTACCCAAGATCTGTTTGTAACTGTGCAGCTTAATCTGTAGGTTGTAATTTTTATTATTGTTATATATTTATTTGTAAAAGTAAAGTTTTGATAATGCAAACTGTACAATGTTCTGTTGTTGTGTGACTGCCGGACAGCATTTTTACGTGTGAATTAACATTTGGTGCTCTTTTCATGTAAAAAATTTGGCATGAAAATTCATGTAAAATTGGCAGATATGCACCATTGAAGAAACCTGCTGAGATTTAACATTCAAGATCGGTTTGATGGATGTTTTTATAATAATACTAGTATTTTACACCTACAAAAGCTGGAGGTTTTTGATCTTGAATGAAACACCAAGTTATTACTTAATGTATTTACTGATGGGGGTTTACATTTATCCTGGGGAGTAGAAAGAAATGCTCCGAGTACAGTCATCCTAGAACTTAAGGATGTATGCTACACCAGAGAAATTTGATGTAGATGAAAAGTGTAGGATATGTACAAAAATATTTTGAATTTGAAAATTTACTTTATTTTGTCAAAAAATACAGTTTTAGTAGAAGGTAATCTGAAAAAAATTTAAAACCCCTGCTGGACTCGAACCTGCGACCTACAGTTCAGCAGTCGGTATTCTAACCTACTGAGCTACTCGGCTAGGTATTTAAATGGAAAAGGAAAAGTCAAATATTGCTGATATCGATTTTGTCATCCATGTTTTTAAAGGAAGTCAGCCATTATGACGATGTAGAGTACTACCTTAATGGAAAGTTTGAGAGGGGTGTTAATCCAAGATACTCTGCTGTTATAATCTACACACACAAAAAGTCCTTGGTGTTTTATAAGTAACCACCATAAAATTTTATTCAATTACATATACATTTCAACCGAGTAAAACAACACCATATCATAATGAAAACATTATTTAACTTGCGCATTATGATAATTTGGGGTCATGGATTCCATTTAGTATTGATGAGCAGTGCCCAATTTGTCCTGTACATAGCAGTACATACAATACAATCACACTTTAACTACCGTCACATCTTTACACTCTTCTTGGATTTTTCCCACTTGCTGTAATTTCTTCACTGTATTTTTATGTTTTAGTCCTGCAATAAAAAAATCCATGTAAGCGACATGTTCCTAAAACAAGCTTAACACAAGCTAATGGCCTTTTCAGTACAAGGTCCACTCTACCACACACTTGCAGTCTTCATGAGGAATGTAGAACTAAAATATCTTATTCAAATTGTGACCTTTCACCTTATCATCTCAAAATCAATTGAGATCCTTATGTTATATATATATCACATTGATTGTTATTGCACAAGCTTGAGAAAACTAAAATCATCTGGAAACCATTCTATGTAAAATATGAATTTCTGACATTGAACTTCTGACCTTGAACATTGACCTTTTGACCTCAAAATCAGTAAGGTTTGCCTCCAGTCATATTGAGTTGCTGTATGAAATTTTCTTGCTGTAAATCATTTTATGTAATATATATAAATATGAATTTCTCATCTTGAACTTTGACCTTTTAACCTAAAAACAATAGGGGTCTTCTTCAAGTCATAGGAAGTAATAGCATGCAATTTCATTGCAAAAGCTTAAGAACTTTCAAAGATACAGTTTGGAAACAAAAGTATTACGAATTTCTGACCTTGAACTTTTACCTTTTGACCTCCAAATCTATCAGGTTTCTTCAAGTCATAGGGAGTTATGCTTTTAGAGGTATAATCGGAAATGAAAGTATGACAAACAGAACAACGGATGGACAGACAGACCCAAATTAATAGCCCCTACTTTTAGTGATAAGAAGGGTACAAAAAATTTATACATGTTGCATTTGAGAATTAAGGCATTTTTTATCATCAGACTTGGAAAATTTAAACAAGAGGCCTTTGGGCCTTAATGGTCACTTGAGTATCATAGCCCATACAGGGAGTCTCATATTTGTATATAAGCCTCAAGATGGAGTCTTGTGCACATGTTTATGATATTTCAAAATACATGCAAATAACTGAAACTGTTTTTATTTGATTTAACGCCTAATTTTACACAAGGTATTCAATGGCGTTGTACATGTATAATATAAAAAGCAAAATAGTTTGAAGCATACAAATCATTGCAAAATGCATTTTCATTATATAGCCATTTTGGGTCTGATCAAGGAGTCGTGAATTTCACAATTTAGGTAGTGAGCTTCATGAACATCATAATCATGCATTGTTGTACCAATACTGTGAGGTCATACATGTACCAGTCATACCAGTGCATTCAGGTCATACCTTCTCTATGGGCCGACAGTTGTTCTAAGGAATTAAGGACCACATTACAATAAGTACAGTTAAATCCAGTAAAAGCTGCCAAGGGGACATTTCCTGCAAAATGAACAGAAACCAAATGAAATGAAATTCCTTCCCTTTCTTTTTCAGGTACACAAATCATTATTTCTTATATGTGCCAATGATTAAAATCACCTTAGATGCATGCATATAGTGTTTAAAACATTTTAAAAAGTCTTAAATGTTTAAAAGCATATACACTGTAGATACAATTATAAAGTTAGAAAGACAAACCCGCTGCAGCAGATGCGATTTTGGCTTTCTTGGCGTGTTTACTTCCCATCAGGTGTTGCTTTTCGTGACTTTCAGACGTGTAATTTACTTTACAGATCTCACATTGCCCATCATAGGCCTTTCTCTTCAGTGGCAATTTGCCTGACCGACAGAGTAAGAAATATGTCAATTTCTATAGTATTACTTAAATGACAAATACAGTTTATCAATGAAATTATATGTGGTAAATTGTGAAAAATAATTCTGGAACAACAACTTCTACACCTTCTTTCGAGCAACACTGCACAACAGGTTATGTTTTCTACAACACAAAATAGGTCTGGGTAATGACTCTACAGTGAATTGCTCAAAAGTTTGGAATCCTGTCGAGTTCAAATTGAGATCTGTGCAACTTTATTTGACATACGTACACATACAGCCTTGGCATGTACACTGTACATGCATTATCTTACCTGGGTCATGGAATAGAAGTAATTTATTGGACCGAAATATGAGCTCAAAATGAGGCTACTCAATATAATATGCACATTTAATTTTCTTTGATATTCTTTTATGGTAAAATATACCACTTCAATAGCAAAGTCATTTTAAAATGCTAAAACATATTGGGGTTTGTATATGTATATGGCATGTAAATGAAGTTTTACAGAATATCTATAACAAGAATTTTATGGCCACTATGCAGTAGCAAATGTACATAAGCATGGCGATCATAAAATCCTTCCGGTACAATTTGACTCTCTCAGGACTCCGTACCTTACACATATGGACTCAGACAAATATTTTCTAGGACTATCTGGAAAAAATAAATAGACCAAGTTTATAATATACTAAGCAAGTTCAAAAGAAATAAAAATAAACAAAATACATATATGACAATCATTAACACATACAAGTAAGTTTCACTTGTTTTCCCGTGGTTAATGTTTCTCGACTTTCAGATGACGGCATCAAATTCCATAAGGAAATTCAGATATAATAAATCATGAAGGACTTCAATATTTCTTGACACATAATGGTAGTGTAAAGGAAGATGTTGAGTTTTCTTTGGTTTAAACCATTGTTTATTTAAAAGTTGTTGGTACATTTTGATATAAGATTTTAAATACCTATTCATTCAAAAATACATGTCAAACTAATACAAAGTCACTCTAGATAAAAAAAAAAAACAACAATCTCTGTAACATATCAATATTCACTTCTGTTTGGTAGTCTGGATGTTTAAGCTTCAAATCTGAATATAAGTTACAGGTGTATGATCTGATGTTCATGTATTATTTTTGTACAGAATTACATTAAAGCAGATTAATTAGTTTTTAAAGTGATTAACTTTCCCCTCATCACATGCTTGAAAATATTTGCATGTAAAAGAAACAATGTGAAGATTATTTAAAACATAAATATAGTAGGTATGCATAAATTATACATTGTCTGTTAGGCATCTGTAAATAGCCCCATGCACGTCAGGGGAATTCCAACATGATGTATATAACTCAGATGCAATTGTCTAACTTCAAGACTAAATGAGCATAAAACAATGGATTACTAAGAGGTATTTGATAATTTTATTTCTCTTAAGCTTATGGCAAGGTACTGCAGTAACAAAATACACAGCTATACACAGATAAGACCACCGATAATCTCTGACCTCTGAAAGTCTGAACTGGACACGTGACAGTCACTTGAAATGGGAGAGTGACAGTTTTTTGTAAACATCGATTTAAAATCAAACAATTCTGGCTAAAACAGGTGTAATAATGTATGAAATGTAGCACAGCCTCATAAATACGTACATACGATGATTTAACAGTGTTTTTACAAGGTGAAAATAATTTGTCGAAATTCAGACCATACAACTTTAACAATAGAATTAAACCATCACAAGGACAGAGTGACCTTAAACTGCAGACCTCTAGATGCCATTCTAGAAAATTTGACAAAGAGGACTCTTTTCTTCCATTTCAAATATTCCTGAGCAGTGATCTATAGTTCTGCAGTTACATAGAGACTGAATGATTCATCACACATTTATTATGATACACAGGAACACAATATTATGTCTATAAAATCACCCGAGTTAAATCTATCAATTAAAATTTCACTTACTTAAGTCAACTCTATAGATTTTCAATTAAAATTCCACTTACCTAATGCATTATCAACAATGGCCTGCACCACAGGATTGACCCCTTTTGGCTGCTTTCGTTCAGGAGGTGTGGGAGGGGGAGGGGGCGGAGGTGGGGGAATACCTTCCCTGGGGGTTGTAACAATGCTTATATTTTGAGCTGTTGCCTGCTGCAGTGTCGTCTGCTGCAGTGTTGTCTGCTGCAGTGTCGCCTGCTTTGGTGCTGTCTGCTGCGATATCGTCTGCTGTGGTGGGGGAGGTGGTGGTGCCTCATCATTTGCTAGTGATGTGGAAGTTTTAGGAGGGGTTACTAGTTCAGCCTTCAGAGGCATCAAGACTGCAGAGGACACAAAGTTCCCATATCCTTTCTTCCCTGTCGCTGTTGTTGGGCCAACATCTAAACAAAAAAAAAAGGACACACTGAATAACTGAAAATAATCAAAACATGTCAATAAATATCATCTGCTTTTATTTTGAAGATATGAACTTACGAAGTGTATATACTGTGCATTGACCTTGCAGCATAGTACAAAATAACAATTTACAATCTATTTTCATGTAATTTGACATTTTAGTACGAAACTGTCACAGAAGACATGCAAATATACAGATTGTGAATTAAAAATCTTTCACTTATAATTTCCATCTGATTCCAGAATTTATGTTTAAATTCTTCGATATTTGCAATACTAGGATCAAAATAAAAATTTTAAAAAAACACAAAAAAATCAAACAATAAAAACATACTGTATTGAACAGTATAAATATTTCAAAATTGAACAGGTTATTATATTCCTTATTATGATACAAAACTGAACTTGCGATAAATCACTGATCTAAGACTGCTTTTTATGTCTGCTAAAGTCTATTCTCACAAGTACTGTATATGGGGTTATTTTCACCTTTCTACACTTGCTGACAGTTATGGCCCGTTTTAAATTCACCCAGACAAAGTTGTGTTAAAAGAGAGAAAACAGTTTCGCCCAATCTTAATTTCGCCCACTGACAACAAGGACGAAAGGAAAGGGGTGAAAATAAACTGGGGGTACTGTATACAGTATCTTGTTTGATTTTAAATATTATCCCGGAAGTAAGACCAATCTGATATTTTATAAAATATCAGGCTATTTTATAGCACTACTGATGTTTGGAAAGTTAATCATGGTCTAAGGTGGTGCTAGCCCTGGATCATGTTTTCAATCACCTTAAGATGTTTATTACTTTTAAACTGAAATTCTTAATTAGCTAGAGATTTGATGAAGCAATATTGAATAACAATTTTATTTTGGTTGGTTAGTTGGTTGTATATTATAAACAAAATTTCAAAGCCTTACCTTAAAATAGTTCAGGAAATATTGAATTGGTCACTTGCATTTTCATGATTATCTCCCCTTGGAGAAGGGCATTGCCCTTCAATTGAACAAACTTGAATCCCTTCACTTAAGGATGTTTTTCTCAAGTTTGGATGAAAATGGCCCTGTGGTTATGGAGAAGAAGTCGAAAATGTGAAAAGTTTACTGACATATGGACGACAGACAACAGGTGATCAGAAAAGTTCACTTGAGCTTTCACCTCAGCTGCTCAGGTGAGCTAAAAACCAATATAAACCATATAATCATATTAAATCAGCATCACATTAACAGGGGTCTACCATACAACTATAAATTAATATAACTAGCAATGATTACTTGCAACTGCTGCACCAGATATTCCTAATGCTTTCAACTTCTTCAGATGTTTGCTCCCAATCTGATGCTGGGACAGCTGGCACTGAGAATTCAGGGAAACATTACATGTGCTGCACACGAAAACCATCTGTAAAAAATGATCTAAACAATCCAGTCACTCCAGTACATTATGAAAAAGAGCTAAAGCTGCAAAATATGCCTGTGGAATATATTCAGTAATGCAGTGGATTAACATCCAAATAAACCATTATTTGGTTAGAAAAAAAGGCTATCACTGTGCTTCTTCAACATTTTCTCTGATATTGGAATATATTAATAAAATATTAGTTATAGTCACTTATAGAAAGAAGAAAGACTTCACTCTAATAAAGTATCATTTGAGAAGCACTGACACAAGTTTGTTTAGTCTTGGGATTTTCGAAGACTTATCACACGACATGTAATTCATTTCATACTCTGTGACCTCCTCTTTGGCATCTCGTGGGGATCCGGATTAGAATAGGTCCTCAGTATCCCCATCATTGGAACCCATGTTTTTCTCTCCATTAAACTGCATTCAATGCAGTTTAATGGAGAGAAAACCCATGGGTTCCAACGATGCAGTATCCCTTGCTTGTCGTAAGAGGTGACTAAATGGGGTGGTAATTTGGATAAGACCTCAAAAATCGATGCCCCGTCACAGTAGGTGTGGCACAATAGAGATCCCTCCCTGCTCAAAGGCCGTAAGTAGCAAGCATAGGCCTAAATTTTGCAGCCCTTCACTGGTAATGGTGATATCTCTATATGAGTGAAAATGTTTTGAGAGGTACATTAAACTATATAAAATCAATCAATCAATCCTCTTTGGCTGCCAGTGGAAGAGCACTGTCCGATCAATGCACGCAAGAATTGAAGAATGACAAATAAGAGATGAGATGGGTTTTATTATCTCTCTGACCTGCTGCTCACCAAAATGTAATGCTGCAAATACTTGGAAAAAGTGCCCCGAAGCCTGGACCCCCTGTTTGTTTACAAATTTTTGTTTCTTACCTTATGTATTCTATTATTCCATTAGAAAGCTAATCTCTAAAGCCTACAAAAAGTGTGAAATGATTACATAAATCGAAATTGGAATGGGATAAACAGGGAATCCACACATTTTGGAGAAATTGTTGCTGCAAAAAAAAAAATCAGAAGGGGGGGGGGGGGAAGGGTAGTAGTCTCCATACTTCAGGTGCCTATGGGTTTTTTTATACATTCTGTGGTGATTTTGGTAATTATTTGGTGTTTTTGATGTTTACACGAACTCCATGGACCCATGAAATCAGCAGACCGCAAGATAATAGAGCATACTTAATTAAAGACCTACAAATATGTGGGTTATATACATCAAAACTAATATGATTCTGTCTCAAATTCGTAATAAACACAAACAATTTTGATACAAATGAGTTTTAAAGTGTATTTTTTAAAGCTCGGTATGGGCAACTAATTTTTCCCCTAGACGACTTAGCACAAGAATAGTGATTCAGTGGTAGTCACCGACCATCTAAAAATCATGGCTACAATTGATAGCTGAAATTTAACATTGATAGTTGGTAAACACCTGCTGTGCCGATTTTAATCGCTATTTGTTTTTATTTCTAGAATGGGCGATAAGTCTAAAATTAAATGGTGTAAAATGGGCTGACAATGCAGAGATCTATCCGTATTATGGTGCAATGTGTTCTATTGTCTTAAAGTATTTTGAATATAAGATGAAAAACAAAGGACTGCCAAGCAAACATAACAGATATGGAAACCACATGAGTCGGCAGTTTATATGTTAAAGACCCAAATAAAATACCTTATGGTTTCTTCACGGATCACTGAATGTGGGCAGAGCTCATATATGGTCATTGTTATTTACATGGCCAAGAGATCAGGGTGCTATGTATACTTTTGATGTACAAAGGAAGGGTCTCAGGGCCGTCTGTAGTGTTTCTGTGGTCATAATGTTTGTATAATGGTTGTATCCCTATGGCTAGATGACAAACAGTCTGCACCACCCCCTCTTTCTCTCTTTTACTCTCAGTCATTGGCTCAATGAATAATTTCTTTTATAAATATAGAGCTATCATAAATTGATAATATAAATTATTTCAATAAGTTATAAGTTTTAGAAATTAATGGGGAAATTATTGTTTGATTTCTGATTGTGTAATTTATAATACATGTATATAGAGGGGGAAATTACAATTATATTAAAATTGTGTTCTTCAGGGGTCTTTTTAAAAACAATTGAATTACGAGAAAATAGCAGTTGTGGACTGGTCAATGCTATCAAAACTCTAGAATACAGGGCTTCCTCAAGATCTAAAGAATGCCAGTAGGTACTGGTCGTTATTGTTATCAAAACACCTCTCTGGGGTCCCTCCAGACCAGTCTCTACAGATGTCACTCCACCTGAGATCTATATTGTTAAATGTTTGATTGACAGACGGCTATCAATTTAATGCAGTGTTGTTTTTCTGGTATCGACAGAAAGGATGTCTTAGGATGGATATGAATATGAGTAATAACCATAGTTTCAGTAAATTAATTGTACAATTTTACAATGCATTCCATAACGTAATGTGATAAACATGTACTATGAAACTTTGGGGGGCCAGTAAATTTCACTGTGGGCCAGTACATTCAGACAGTTCATTGGTCTGACTGGCCAGCAAGTTTTAAATGTTTTCGTGAAGACTGTGCTTGGTTAAAAAAAAAAAATCCAGAGACGATAGGCCTAGTATTTTCTGTTGCAAATCGGTAGTAAATAATTTCGGTTTTAGCAACTTCAACTTGATATGAATATATTGACGCTTGTATATTTCATTGCAACACTCACTCACTTTTAAAGCTTTCGGTAGAGAGTTCTAAGCCTTTCCACCTATTTCTTTCCTGACATTAGTCTAGTTTATATTTTTGCCATCCCAAATCGGATCCCTCTACTTTCACTATTGGTTATTTAATGGTCGTACGTAAACTATTTCGAATTTATATTGCGTCGATCAGACCAAAGCGCCATGTACATAGTAGACCATCGCCGGTTACCCATGGGTGCTTCTATTCGATTATCTCCATCATGAGGGAGCGTGAGTGGACTCAAAACCGTGGTTTGCGACGATGATAGTAGACTATATATCTGATGGCATGATCTTTAAAATACATGTATATACTGCATTCTTTAAAAACAAATTGGAACTCCAGAAAAAAGTGGAACCTTGAGGTCAGTTGTAAAGCAAAATTTCTTTGGAAGCTAGGAAATTTTGTCACTGTATAATACAGGTTATTTCAGGGTTTTTTTTTCTAGAAAATCTTCGAATCTTGATAATGATATTGTTTCTTGTTGATTTGCAATCACCGAAAGGTGTTGAAAATCTAAAACTACAGAAAAACCATATTTTCAAGTTTCTGAACTAAGATTCTCGAACCATAGACGTGTTGAACATAGACAGGCCGGGTCAGTGAACCATCTTGAATAGGCCTTTTGTATAGAAAGATATTTGAAAGCTACTGCAGTAATTTAGGCTATATATATACGGACCGGAGATATCGGCCTGGATAGCTCAGTGGTAGGAACACTTGACTAGTAATGCAGGAATCCCGGGTTCGATTCCCGGTCTAGACATAGATATTCTCTCCTATACTGTTGAAATAATAAATATGCTGAAGTGCCTCATTGACAATATCTTCGTGGTCTTTGGTGATCAGGTCTTCCAACAGTCTGTTGGAATCTCCGTGGGCACGAATTGTGTTCCTTTGATAGCTGACCTGTTTTTATATTCATATGAAGCAGAATTTATTTTTTTTTAAATTCTACGTGAGAAGAATGAATCTCTTGCTGTGGCCTTCAATTCGACATTTAGATATATCGACGACGTATCATCTATTAACAATGATACTTTTCATTCATATGTCGATTCGATATATCCCAGTGAACTCGAAATAAAAGACACCACAGAGTCGTCCACTTCTGCTTCATGCTTAGATATTTTATTGAAAGTAGATATTAACGGCAAGCTAACGACTCAACTTTATGACAAACGGGATAATTTCAGCTTCTACATCGTCAACTTCCCATATCTATGTAGCAATATTCCATTATCACCTGCATAATTATGGTGTTTATACCTTTCAACTGATTAGATACGCAAGAGCTTGTTCTGCGTATGGTCAGTTTTTTAATCGAAGCAGGCTACTGACAAACAAGTTGATGATACAGGGGTTCCAACAGTCTCGTTTAAAGCCACCATTTCGCAAATGTTATGGTCGTTATAACGATCTAGTTTGCCAATACAACCTATCATTGGGTAAAATGCTGTCTGACATGTTTCATGCTAATTGTTAGGCCGTTCATGGTACACTGATTTTGACTATACGGATAACTCCGTTTACCTGATCAAGATATCTAGGGCTCACGGCTGGTGTGACCGGTCAACAGGGGATGCTTACTCCTCCTAGACACCTGATCCCACCTCTGGTATATCCAGGGGTCCGTGTTTGCCCAACTCTCTTTTTTTGTATTGCTTATAAATAGGAGTTATGAGAATGATCACTGTTCGTTATCTTCACCTTTCATGCAAAGAAAGTATGCCACAGTCTGATGATGGCTGATACTACCTGAAACAAAGTTCTTCAAACTCTATGTAAACATTTTCACGGGAGTATTATATACCGTTTGCGATACTCTCGCTCAAATGTTCTCGAAACTAAGAAATATGTCGACTCGGATTTCTCTCCACCATCAGTTTGGGACAAAAATAGCAGAATTCAAATCGACTGCTTTTGTCCAACCTGTGAAATCGAAATAAGTGACGTGAACAGATCCCAGTGCTATATTTAAATAAGTGTTCTGTGTATCGATCGATGGTTGATGTGTTGCAAGTTTTCCACGAACGTTGTCCCAGCACAATATAAACCCAGAGTGTAATATGAATAAAGGGTCTTAGCTTAAAACTCTGACAGCAGGTAGTTATAGACAAACGAAGAGTTCTGTGTGTAAAATATTTCCCCAAATTCGATCAAGTTGAACAACCTGTAAATGTTCAAAATGTCAAAAGAAAATTTAAGAATTGTCGAGAATCAAACTCCTTGTCTATGCACGTCTTTAAGTTATTAACAAATACCGTAGCTTTTAAACTGTGAGAGGAATTTTAAGAACAAACCATGTCCTTTATCTAATATAAAATTTTCTCAAAATAGACTAAGTTCAACAACCTGTAGTTTTCTTAAAAATTGAAGAAAGTCAAAATACTTGCCATATGCACAGCTTCCATACCCATACAAATACAATGTAAAATAAGAAGGTCCTCACTTGAAAACAGTGGAAGGGAAAATAAAAGACAAATCATGTACTCTCTATGCAATATTTCCTCAAAACTGACAAAGTTCAACAACCTGTAATTTTCTCAAAAATTGAAGAAAATCAGAATCCTTGCCACATGCACGTCTTCAATATCCATACAAACACTCTGTAAAAACAAGATGGTCCTCACTTAAAAATTGTGAGGGGAGTTCACCGAACAAATTATGTACCCTCCATATACATGTAACAATAATTTTGAAATGAAGGGGCAAAACTCCTGCAAGAGAGGTCGAAATGAAACAAAATTGCAACATGAGTGATCCACAAAGAAGCTACATAACAAGTTTCAGCTTGACATGTGACAGAGAAATGAAATTAGAAACAGAAAACCCCGAACAGACGGACGCACAGACATCGCTGTACCATTATACGTCCTATCTAAAAACGGGCGTACAGAAATGAAAGAAAAAGTGAGCAAACTCACATACCCCACGCTCCAACATTGCTTGACAATGCCTCACATAATCAGTGGCAGATTTAGAGGGGGCGCAGCCGGCGCCCCCCCCCCCCTCCTAAATTTTTCAAATTTAAGGTAAATCGAGGTATCTTGTTTCGGAAAATGTAGTAAACGATACAAGAAACAATAATTTCTTCCACTCCCGGAGAAATAAATGACAAAATCTTTTTATTTCTTAAATTACTTTATTGGGAGAACTTAATTTTTTCCAAAAAAACCTTAAAACTTGGGTCATTTTATTAATTTCACCTTATTAAAATGATAGAAAATAGTACAAATGACTAAATAGGAGAAATATTTCAAGTCCCATAAAATCTGTAAAATCCAGAAGCTTCCGGATAAAGTGGCGCCCCCCCCCCCCGTAACTGCAATTCCTGGATCCGCCCCTGATAATGAATGGTAATGCTGTACATTACTTTTGGACAAGCAGACGAAATCATAATGAATTTTATACATGTAACGGGATACATATAATTGATTAAAAATTGATAATAACAGGATTTTCAAAAAGAGATAATTTCATCAGATTCCTTCCAGTGTTTAATTGGTATATGTAAACAAGTCAGAACTCACAATATACTCAGCAAAAATACAACACAATCATTTATTATAGATGTACAAAAAATATACATCAGGTATGAAAAATTCCGTAAAAGTATCAGTTTTAAGTTCAAAAGTCATCCACGACATCAATTTTAGTAATCTTTTATATGCTTACCTCTACATCTTAATGTTTATTTGAATGGCAGTATGTTGGGAGTATATAACAGGGGTTTTCAGTTTGAAAAGGGTATTTATAACAATGTCAGTTTCAAAGAAAAATTATATGGAATTGAATTTGATTGTATTTCTGTTCATTGTATAATTTTATGAACTCTTTCTGAAACCGGTTTGACACAAGTTGTTAAATATATTATATTTTGGCGTAAGGTCTATGTTCAAAAGGGGCATAACTCCCAGAAAAATTAATGAATAAGAATTTCCTGGGAATATGCACATCTACACAAGGTGTCCTTATTAACTACAACGTTTCATGAAATTCGGTTCATCGGTTTCAGAGGAGTTGCTCTGACAAGAACAGGACAGACAGGCTCGAAATTCTAAGTTCAAAAGGGACATAACTCCCAGAAAAATGAATGAATCAGAACTTCCTCGGAATATGCACATGTATACAGTGTGTCCTTATTAACTACACTGTTTTACGAAATTCTATTGAGCGGTCTAAGAGGAGTTGCGCTGGCAAGAAAGGGCCGACGGACGGTTAAAAAACAATTACAGTTCGATTATGAATCTTTGAGTTTTCGATGAAAATCCTCCAACTACACAGGGAGCAATTGGTTTATATAACTGTTTGATGCATTACATCCACGTTGTTGGTGAGAAGCCATTCCCTACAGTCGTTTCTGGTGATGGTATCAGCTGTGAGCGGGGGAAATGCTCTAAAAGCAATGTGCGGTGGCTTAAATGAGTGGGAAAGACTTGAAGGTCTGGAACCATTCCCTTAAGAATTTCACAAGGAAATGATATTGCGGAAAACTTTGTTCGAAAGACCCGTAGATCTCATTTCTAAATGCCAAGCGTTTCGCGAAGGAGCAATCTCTACCTATGTTAATGTCTTAGGTTTGACACGATCAGGGCTCGAACTCACGATCCCACAGTTAAGAAGCGAACACTCTGCCATTGAGCTAACACGGAAGCCAGAGGAAGAAGATGACTTCTAACTGAACCATGATGTGCTAAAGAGATGCTGTTAGAGAAGGTGACGCGGAAGTCATGATGAAGTATTG
Organism: Ostrea edulis; assembly: GCF_947568905.1. Classification (NCBI taxonomy): domain Eukaryota; kingdom Metazoa; phylum Mollusca; class Bivalvia; order Ostreida; family Ostreidae; genus Ostrea; species Ostrea edulis. Next base: position 61,591,522 of record NC_079169.1, on the reverse strand, counting down.
GCGGTTGCATCTAGCATAATATTTTGCAAAAGGGCATGTAGCAAGTACAATTGTAAATAATTCTGGCACATCAACTTCTCTGTGCAACAAATGGATGGTTGTCGGAGAAAATTAAAGAAACAATGACGTAAAACAGAACTGTCAATTAATGTGGTGGAATTGGGAGAAATTTGCCAATGGATCTCATGAAAAAACCTATCATTGGGTCAAATGCTGTCTGACGTGTTTCATACCGACTGTTAGACCGTTCTTCGCAAACTGATTTTGACTACGGATAACTCCATTTACCTGATCAAGACATAGGTCTCACGGCGGGTGTGACCGGTCGACAGGGGATGTTTACTACTCCTAGGCACCTGATCCGACCTCTGGTATATCCAGGGATCTGTGTTTGCCCAACTCTCAATTTTGTATTTAAGGGAATATGAGAGAAAAATACTTGTAACAAAAATTCCCCCAGTCCAAAATTTGTTGGGGATTAAACTACATATGTAATTGTTAGAGTGTAAAATAAGTCCTTAAATAAGTCATTGACCATATTTTGATATGGAGAGAGGGAGAGAAAAAAAGAATTACAATTTTCTCAGCCTTGGGAAGAGATCTACCAAAGAGTTACAACCTGAAGAGGAGCCTGAGCAGCGACCAGCCCAATGCTCTAGTCTTGTGGGTGAGTCATAGCATTGTGATCTTGTGAATAACACACAAAGCAACAGTGTTGCAATTTACAGTTAGAGAAATCACGTGTCAGTATTAAATTTACTGCAGATCTCCTTTCCTTCCTTTGGACCACGTTGGTTTCTTTATGCTTGGAAATTTTGTCCTTCTTAAGAGTGCGATCACAGTGATCCTTGTAAGGTCTGCGTAGTAAGGTTATTGGGTTTAGCAATGAGCTGGAAATCTTAAAGATGAGGACGAGATACCCACCCACCCCTACCATTGGAACTTCTATTTGAACTGTAGTTCTCTATATTCGCGGTCAAGCAAAAGGACGCTGTCTCCGATGTACTTGGTGAAAAGGCGATTAATGTACTTGGTATATTCGAGCTAGTCCCGCACTCCCTGGTCATCAAGTTCATGATTGTCAACCATCTCCAACACGATGGCAGCATTACCATAGCCCCTGTTCTATAGACAATTTATAATTGTCCCGGTCAAGCTTTTTGTTGATTTTTACACCAGTGTTGGTTAGTGTAAGACCATCGTCCTTTCCTGCTGCATAAGTAGATCAAGCCAGACGAAATTATGGACAAATCGTAATTTCCCTTTATTATTTGGTATAAAACTTGATGTAGGGGGACCACAGAAGAGAACATATTGGTAAGAATACTAAGATCAATTGTACCCTGTGGGGGTGTAGACTAAACTCCAATAACCCCAGGACAATCGTCTGAAGAATTTACTGTTGCAGTTGCGCGGGGTGAACTCATATCAGGGCCCGGGCTGTTTTTCTCCTGCATGGCTGCTATGGTTTGTTTAAGGAGTTGCATCTTTCGTTTATGTAGCTCTAGAGTTTCGAGCTCCTTCTCCACGATGGCAATCTCACTAGAGAGTGATGGTGGCCGTGGGAGAGTAGGTGCATGAACCCGTGGCATGGTTGCTACCTGCATTTCCTCTGTAGCTTGAACGGGTTCGGTCATGCTCGAGACTACCGCTTCGGTGTTGTGGTCACTCATCTCATCAAATGAGTCGTCGTAAGACCTAATGAAGTCGATCACCGTTCGATCTCTTGGACGAAGATCTATTGATCCTGCTGCATCATCAAGTAAGGGCAGCTCGCCGAGTTACTCCAAGCAATAATGACGCTAATAAACTATACACTTGCGCACCCAATCGTAACTACTCGGCTATTTCCGTAACCGCAAATACGGAAAAGGACGAGCGCGTTATTCGATTGTTGGGCATCGTGAAAGGGGACGCAACTCCCACAGACCCGTGCATAAAGGGACCATGTCAAAATTTATTTTATCATAATAAAAACCACTGAAAAAAAACCCACCACACAATCCAAAATTAAAACCACCACCAAAAAAAAAAAAAAACAACCAAAAAATGATTGACTACGTTAATCAACTTCCTATGTATATCATAATACATGTAATTTATCCATGCCATGGCAATTAAACTAATTTCCCATAGATGTTTATTATTTCCAGAAACACTGTATAATAGACAGGGTAACCTAAATATCATATATACATGTATCTTGTATCTGCATTTTAATAATACCCTTTCGTTATAAAACATTTATTCAATAAGATTAATCTGTTTTCAGAGCATGCAGAAACCGTATTATGTGGAATTGTTGGTCTTATATTTGTTACTGTAAACTTTAATACAATGGTGAATGGTTTCTCTACATGAATGTTTTAACGATAGTTTTCGTTGTTCCTTTACTATATTTACAACTGTGATGTTGTCCTCCTCGATCTGCGCACTGGAACTTGCTTCCCTGCTTTCCAACATAATTTTCACTGAATTCACGTTTCCCACAAGATTGACAATTTTTCATTAGAATCACTACATTCTCTGGGAATTTCTGTTGGAGATCCTTGAGAACTAACACCTGGTTGTATCTGTTTATCTGAAGGCATGGTTCGTGGTCCTGTGGAGTCAATCTATCCAGATGTTGAGGTTAATCCTCCACTTCCCTCGTTTTTTTCAATGGTGTCCACAGCATCGTCTCCGTTATCTGATTCACAAAGTTCAAAGTTGACCAGTATTCAACTATTCTGTTCTTGTTACTGTACTCTTTTCGGCAGTGGTTCTTTTTACAAAAAACCTTACGGTTATGCTGAAAATTTTAAAATTCTTTTATAATTCTTCATTCATATACTTTTGGATGAGCAAAACTAAGTATACACATAGGTGATAAATCTGATATTCTTACTTACAGCATAATTGCAATCAGTTAAGTAAAAGCAGAAACAATTTTTTTTATCTCAGTCGTAAGATTTCTTTGTGAACATGGTTACTGAACGATCTAACAGAATACACATTATTGTCACGTTTTTCAAGAACTATGTATGGTGTAGAATTTCAAAGATCTTGAATTTCATTGTCACTGTCACTTGAACAGAATTTGTGAAGAAAAATCTGTAATTTCTGCTTCATAAACTGTCCCTATCCTCGACTTGGGGTGTAGCCCATCCTATGTTCCCAAATTTATCACTCGGATTGGAATTTTACCTTTCAAAGTCTCTGAATAAGAGTCTATCACCATCGCATTGCGTGGTAAATTTCCATGAGGATTCTGTATCGCCTGAACTAACACATTGGAACGTCCTCGGTTTTGTCGTGCAGTACATATCACAGTAACCATGGATCCAGCCTGTTCTTTTACTGGAACCCGACCAGCGACTTTAGTGAAACTAAGACTATCACCTTCTTATGTCATCTGATACATGGACAACAAATCATTCCATGTGTCACACAAAAGTTCGTTGCCAATTGTAAGCTTATATTTCTAATATAAATTATCTCTGTGCATCATCAAAAGAGTAGATACTAAATAGTGAAATGAAGGCTGTGCAGTTAGGCTCATTTAAAGTATTTATTTTATTTTCATATTAGAAAGAGAAGTGTAAACTATGCATGGACATCCATATTTGTTTATAAGTTTTCCGCACGAAGCTGGCTATTTAGCTGTGTAGTTGCATTTAAAAGTGTGTTTGATGCTGATATTGGGGTGACACAGGTAATTTGATTTTTGTTAGGTTGTATGCACGTGTGGCCCTGTATAGTTTATATATGCATGTTTGGCCCTATTTGGTGTAAGTTTCATACTGAATGTAAGTTTCATACTATATGTAAATTTACTAAATAAATATATATGTATAACATTTCTCTCACACATTTACAAATTACATTGGTTTATTAATTGTGAGAGTGGTATAAACATAATAATCTTATTTATATAAAGTTGATTAAGGTAAGTCAATTGTAGATATTTTTAGCTTGACTTTGTATATTATTTTTCATGCTCATTCATATTACATGTGAATTGCATATTTGTATCTAAATGTTATATTTTCTTTCTTATTTTCATTGTACAACACATTATTTCCCTTTTTACCATATATCAATATATTTTTAATTATATCTACAATGAACGGATTAAAGAAACATACAAATCTGGTGATCACAAATGGCGTCGTGGACATAAATCGTTCACCTACCGTTACTGTAGTAACTTTCTAAAACAATGAGATATCAAATGTTGATAATAAAAAGGGGATATTTCTTACTTCCGATAAAAAACATGGGTTTTTAAATGTGCAATTGCGTATTCATACAACAATTATCGTGATCCAATTCACAGGAAATGACATGCCCAATGCTCCATTTGTATATTGCATGGACACAAAAACCGACACCTAGTGTTTTACAACACTTAAAGAAGCCACTTCTCCCATAAACTATAATTGTTATTCATAATAATGATTAAAGAAAATTTTCATCGATCATCGATCTATATAACCAGGGACCTATATAGTATATAGGTCCCTGATATAACGAAGTAGGTTGAGATTTCTCGTTTGTACAAAGCTGTATTTTCATTCTAGAATATATATATATATATATATATATATACACTCATTTTTCATAATTCTATAGGTTTTCGTATTAATTCAAAGGTATTTAGAATAGTTTTTGCAAAATAAATAGTGTATCTAATAGTATTTTCAAGCCAATACAAAATTTGGAGATTTTAATGGTTTACAATTTATATTTACTATCCATATTTCTCCTACATATAGAACTCCGATATTACTATATACTAAAGCAGTCGAGCCCTTGTGTACCCGACATATCTACCTCAACTCGTTTCCGAGCAAATTGGCTGTTTCTATGAATAGCATAGAAGGGTACTTTTTAACATGGTTGTATCACCTTTTGACGGATTCGGACAGAGCGCAATAACACTTGTTGTAATGGATCTTTAATACATACTCTATCAATTTCATCAAAATTTTTCAAGCGGATCTGAAGAAAAATTTAGAAATGTGGAAAAATGAACACACTCCGATTAAAATAAGTCCAATTAACGCATCCTGATCAACTAAAAGAGAAAGAATGAATAACGTGACACTATTTTGAATTAAGTTATCTCCCTGTTGTCGTAAACACGATGCATACACAGTACTCAAAGATATGAGTGGAATTGTTGTCAAATGATTTTAACATTGTTTTCGCTGTGGCGGAATTAAAGGGATCCGCATGAGTTATACCCCCTTCGATTGAAAATGCCCACTTCCCCCAACCTACTATGATTAGAAATCAAGTATCAATTAAACAATCGTCCATAAATTAGACATCTTAAAAGATATTACGTTTGGGTGTTAGTACACAATTGCTTATTGTATGATGTGATCAACCTTGGTTCATTGAAAACGTAACTTCATTCTTTGCTGAAGAATTGTTTTCTAGACTGTAAGCATAAAGCACCTAGCGCTGTCATATGATTATTATTATGTAGAACTATTATTTAGATATACTGTTTATATAAACAGTAACGACAGTAACGAGTAAATCCATTAAATTACGCTTCTTCTCATTAATGATTTTAAAGCATTGAACTGGTGTTGTCAGTACATGTAAGTTTATGGATCCAACATTGCCCACGGTGTTGTGTCTTTTATCTCGTTTGAATTAAATGACCTATGTATACATATTTAAAAGAATATGAATGTGCATCAAACAAATCGGGGAGTTTAAATTTAAAGATTGTGTCGTGCGTCAGCCTTTCACGCCTCAGCAGACGGTGGAGACGATCATTTAAACTAAACTGTTCGATCTGGGAGAAGCCATGGATCGAGTAACCGCACGATATTGATCCACTGAGCATTTGATTATTACGGAGCAGACATTTCCAGATTCCAAATATCCTTGTCTTTATCCTGATCCATCGTCAAGGCGACCGCTTTGTAGTTACCATGAAAACACTACGGGGTAAGTCTTACCGTGATATGTCGTTCATTTATCATTCGGTTTGATCATCGATAGAACAACCATACTCTTCAGTATTGCGACTTTAAAATGCTTCTAGAGAATGCAGTGGTGAAATGCTATTTTTAACACACATTAATAATGTAAACATGCTAAGTGATATGTAGTTTTAAAACTCCTTTCATTAGAAGGTTTAAATGAACATTTGGCCTATTCTATGTAGCTAACAAACACGAGATAATCTCCGTCACATTTACTGTGGGTAAACTGGTTTGCAGCTATAATATTACATATCAGAAACTGGGGGAACATGAAAGGGGTTAATCATAGCCAAACTGTGAGTCTTAATTTTTCATGAATGAAAATTCATGGAAATTTTCAAGATACAACCCGGAAGGTGGAGTTATATGTTATTCATTGTACGTTTGTGACAAGCTTTTTTTTTCTTTACACGTTTCAGCTTTATTTAACAAATTAAGAAGACAGAGTGTGTGAAATCTTGCATGTTATAACCCTCTAAAATGATAAACATAAAAGGTATGTAAACTTATGTGTTAATTAACATGTTTGATTTACGAAATACAAATCATATTTTGAATATTCTTGAGTATAACAGTGTGGTTGATATATATCATCAGGTCAAATTGAAGGGTACGATAAGGCGCGAGTTGGTATCATATTCGACCATGAAGAGTTGCGGTCTGGTATGAAAGTCAAAGGTCATGTTCAAGTCAACTTGCAAGCTCCACTACAAGTCCACTGTGAGTATAACTGTGAAGTGCTAGAAATATACAAGATTCCGACTGCACCAACTGTATTTTATGTGTTTCAGCAGTAAAATAACTAGATATATCAGGAGCTTTTTAAGAACATACGCGAAGTTTATGTCATTTCCTCTAAAATAATTTTTGATTGCCTCGATATGAAAATAATGTTCTTGTACGATCTCCGAAATAGGTTTATATTCTATATTTTAATATCATTACTGTTGCCATACTTTGTATATCGGCCTGGGTTGTCCAGTGGTTAGTTCACCTAACTAGTAAGGCATGGATCCCAGGTTCGATACCAGGTTGTTGTAAAGATTTTTCTCTCCTTCTTTGCTATTGCAATGTCCGGTATATACATGTACAACTAACATCAGAGTTGATTTCACATATTTACTTGCTTCAACCAGAAATTATCAAAATATTCTAATTCTAAAACAGACATAGTAATCTAAATATGTACCCCTAAAGTTTTCGTAGAAACGAGATATATTGCAAGTGATGTCACGAAAAATTATACATTATTGGGAAATGTCGCGTGTGTCCGTAAATCGTGTATAGAGGTATCCGCTATAGAGATCGGTGATCACAAATACGAGCTGGACAGGTTGTTATTGTATATTGCATGATGTTAAACAATATACAGTCAATCAATGTGATATGCGTTTGATTCGGTAGACAGAGCTAAAATGTGGAACAAAATTTCTATGCTGGGAATTAGGGGCAAGCCTCTTCAGATTCTTCGATCATTATATAATAATATTAAGACATGTGTTCTATTAAAGGGATATTTATCAAATTTTAGATCTTTAATTTGTAAATAATATTGGCGTTTTACAAGGGGAGATAATTTCTCCCCTACCTTTTGCTCTGTACGTAAACGACTGTGAGAAGGAATTTTTGCTTAAGGCAATGCTCCCATCGAGCTACAAGAATTATCTTTATTTCTATTAATGTATGCAGACAGATGATATGGTTATATTAGCTGAATCGGCCTCTGACTTGCAACTTATGTTGAATTCATTGGAAATTTACATTGAAAAATGGTCTTCAACGGTTAATGTTGGAAAAACAAAAGTATTGATTTATAGAAACGGAGGTATTTTACGATCAGACGATGTATGGTTCTATGATAATGAACAAATTGAAGTAGTAAATAAATTTTGTTATCTTGGATTATTGTTGAATTTTAATGGAAAATGTTATGTCACACAAAAAGTTATCATGTAAGAAAGCTTTATTTTCACTAATAAAGAAAATGTTCTAATATGAGATTGAATTTTACAATGCTTGTGTCCTTATTTGATACATATGTAGGAAGCATTGTAAATTACGGATGTGAAGTGTGGGGTGCTCATTCAGCTCCTGATATCGAAAAAGTTCACATGGATTTTTGTAAAAGCATACTGGGTGTGAAAAGTGCTACTCCTAATGTAATGATTTATTGCAAATTGGGTAGATTACCATTGCAATGTGTGAGAAAATTACGAATTTTAAAATATTGGTTAAAGCTTTTATCAACCAAAAATTGTATCTTGAAATCATGTTATGACTATATGTGTGATGAAATGAGTAGTAAACAAATCTGTAAAAATAGGTTTGTAAATGTTAAAGGTATTTTGTCAAATGTTGGATTAATGAACCTATGGTTAAATCAATGTACTTTGAAGCCACAATACATGTTTGCAGTTGATAAGCAACGTATTTTTGATAATTGTAAACAAACAATACTTTCTGATATCAACTCTTCCTCAAAATGAGGAATTTATAAACATTTGATTAACCATTGTACTTTGCAATACTACTTAACTAAAAGTATTCCTATGCAGTATAAAAAGGTTATATGTAAGTTAAGATTATCGTCTCACTGGTTAGTTATTGAAACCGGTAGATACAAAAATGTTCCTTTAGAAAAACGTTTATGTCCTTTATGTACCTTAGATGTAGAATATGAGTTTCTTTTTCTTCTTTAAGTGTTCCTATTACAGTCATTTAAGAATCAAATTTTTGAAAAAAGTATTATATCAGACCCCCTGTTTTTAAATTAATTCAATTTTTATTGACACAGAATGTAAAGGAATTATGTAACTTGGGTAAGTTTATTAAGAATTGCTTTGAAATCAGAAATATTAATGTGTATAAGCACAATTTCCATTCTATCTTGACCTTTATATGTTTTTAGAATTAATACATTGTATACTATGTCTATAAGATGTATTTGCTTTTGACTAATAAACAAGAACAATCAATTTCCATTTGCATTGTATCCGAGGGATTGTTTATTTTAATTTGTTACGAAGGATTTCATTGGTCAAGTTTACGTCTGTATCAAGTTGAAAACGAGCGAGATGTTCCGGATGCTCAACCACAAGACAATTTGGTCTCCTATTTCCGTACAAGACTAGTAGAACGAGAGATTGATAAGCGAGAGAAAGTTCAGTAGATTTTGCACATATACGTAAACATGTACAGTAAATACATGTATGTAAAGAAAATTAGGTTTTGAAAAAGATATAGCCTATGGCTTGAAAATCGAACCCATTCTCTCACCAGATGGCGCGTTACACAAGCTTCAATTACACTTCTGTGAACGCTTAAAATAATGTGAAAATTTAATCACATGGTATAAACAATCATTCCCTTTAAAATGACAAATCAGGCTCTTTCCACAGCGCACTGACACTTTCATAATTACATATTCACCATCTAGGTGTTTGTCTCTTATTTTTCAAGTTTTATCGTATTTTTAGAGACTCTTTTACGTCAAGTTCCATGTTTACATCAAATTTCCACCACGTGAATACCCTACATTCATCCGCGTAATTACGAAGTAGTTCCAAATTCAGGATAATTAAGACAGCGATTTTAATCAATTTATCGTGAACATTGATTTAATTGCACCAATTGCATTTCATACTATGACTAAATATCTAGTCCAAAACATAAATGATGCATATCAGAAACTTTTACAAGATGTTGACAGAGGTGACGTGCCCGGTGCACGGGTAAAGAGTGAAAGGAACCATGGTTTAAACCAATGAGATCCTTTGTAACAAACTAAAATAAAGAATCCCTGGATACAATACAAATGAAAAAGTATACAATACAAATAAAAAAAATATATATAATGCATTACAATGCAAATAAAAAACTTATACAAAGCAATGGAAAAGATAAGCTATTGCAACGTTTGACATGCCATAGTGCTACATGTACCGTAAGGAATGGGGCGCTACTCGTACATTAACCCCTACATAATAAATAATTTGAAACTGAAAAATCCCTCCAAATTCTTCTGGAAAGCAGATGCACCACTACCATTCCATATGAAATTGATTTATGATGTTTGAACAGAGGACCGAATTGTTTACGAAAATAACCTGTACTACATGTATAAATATAAAACCATTTGAATATAATTGACAAATGGGGCTGAGAAGATGTTATCGAAACATTCTTGATTTCCCGTATTTTTCACATCATGTTGCAGATGTCAAAATCCGGTTCCATGGTCTCGCGCAGACGCACACAGCCGTTCACTCCACGGACTACAGTCATGGTCTGGGCTACAACAACGAGGACGGGGATAAGGAAGTCTACCTCAATGAGCTGCTGACTCTCTATGAAGGTATTGTACCCCAATCCGACAGTTACTATTTCTTAAGATGTGCATAGATAACAGACACAACCTATCCTATCTGTACTTTAATTACTATTCTGCTTTGTTTGCCCTTTTCACAATCGATCCTTTTTTCCCTCAAAGCCAGGCTGTCCAGCGGTCCTAAAATTCCTATAAAAAATCCTTCTTTTTTTTTTTTTTTTTTTTTTTTATAGTTTTGCTAAAATTTCTTATAAATGTTAAATTCAAGGAGAAATCCTTAAAAAAAAAAAGCCCTCATTTTCCCTGTCAATTCCTATTTTTTCAAAAATATATTTCTATTCTAGCAATTTTGAAAATGTGTTCAAACTAAATTTGACCAATGAATCCATGTGTCAATCTGTTTATTGCTTGTGACTTTGTGACGAAGATGTGACTATATAGTTGGTTATAGCCAATAATAGCTGGAAAACGCTCCTCCTGCACGGAGAGTATTTTTGTGAGTTTCATTATTGTCAAAATTGCGAAAGTAAGACCATTTAAATGTCGAAAACTGCTCAAATTTAGTTATGAAATTCCTAATTCTAGCCCTAAATTTTCGTAATTTTAGCCCTAAAATTAGCCCTTATTTTTTTTGTCAGAGAGTTCTGGACAGCCTGCAAAGCGCGAAGCATAGCTGCAGCGCTTTTTGTCACCAGTTGGTTTTCTACTTTCGTTTTCGCGTCTCTGGATAACGGTCATTCATGAGCTAGGTCTGTTGCAGGGGATAATTTCGAACCGTATAGCCCCGATCTGAAGTGATATCATACTTGTGTAAAAATGTGCAGAATAACTTTTAGGATACATGTCATTTAGTGTAGCCAAGTGTTTAATGAAAAAAATGATGTGGAAAAAGTGGGAGTCACTATGATTCATAGCATAGAGATTATATAGATTGGTGCAAATACAAAACTAAGACACGTTGCTGAAGAAATTAGATTAAAACCTACATGGTCCAGCAAAAGACCTGTAGCTGAGAGGGAAGGTGGATGGCCCCAGATAAAAGGTGGATTTTTAAGAAAGACAGATTTCATTATTGTGCACAGTATCTAAATCTCCCCTTACGGTACTCTGATGGGGTTTGGGTGTTGCGGATTAGCGCAAATGAGAGAAAATCAAACCGAGAAATAGACATCCTGCTCAGAGCATGTTTTGTGCACCAGCACCAGTGTGTATGTCGTTACATGTCATTTATTAACCACATCAATAGGAAATACAAGTATTGACATAAAAACGGAAATACGATTTTTCAATAGCTTGTCATAACCGGACTTTGATGTATACCCCCTACACACGTTTCAGAACCAAAAGACACTGTCCCCTGCTCTCTATAGGGAACAGTCTAACCTGATGACTTGGGGGTTAAATGTCAATTTAGTCTTGCAGCATTTGCCTTTAACCTTTTATAGTTGGCCGAAAAAAATATTTGTAGAACAGACCAGACGTCCAAACCTTACAGAACGCGGACTCAAAGGAAACCCCGAGTCCACCATAACGTGATTGATAGTATTAATTTCTTCAGAACTGCTTGTGATGAAAAAGTACTAGTATTACACCTTGTGAATGTTGCCAAAGTTAAGCCATATTTCATGTAAAGATCAGACTTCACACGCTTAGGTTAGAAAATATTCATTTTTCTGGCAAACTTGTTTGAATGGCGACATTTAAAGAACACCATACTCAATGGGCTTTTTTAAGCTTGCGGACAGGCGCCCCTATATTTTTAATGTTCAATGTCTTGGGTATTTAGCCTATATTGTGTAAAGAGTAGGCTAGATACCCAAGGCACATAATATAAAAAAGATACAGGAGGGTCCTATTCACAAACAACAAGCACCTGATATGTTAAAAATTACCCGTATCAAGGATTTTAACAGAATGAATTTTGCACAATGTATTTCTTTTCAATATCATTTATAATTATGTATATCTAGGTTGGCTTTAATCTTAATTCACAACTGTAGCATCTCGAGGTATCATCCAAAAGATTGATATAGCAACAATTACATGTAACATCAAATACATCGATAGGTTCTGAAATTACGTGCTTGTATACGAGGGTCGGGTAAAGTATAGGCGAGAGAGTGGGGGGGGGGGGGGGGGACCAGGGTAAAAGGGTGTAGTGAGGGAAGGGTGAAACGAGGGAGGAAGAGGTGCGAGACGAGTGTCCCTATCCTAACAGAAAATAATCACTGAGTGTTCTATACATGTATGTATTATTGTTGTTACCTAAAATTTCAGCGGGTCCAGATGATGAAGGGACTGTGGACGCGGGAAACCATACCTATCCATTTGAAGTGGATTTTCCGGAGAATATGCCGTCTTCATTTTCAGAACACAACGGAATGGGTCACGTGATCTATCACTGCCATGTCCAAATTGGACGGCGATACGCGTATGGTCCTGACATTTCAAAAACCAAGTGGTTTGATGTTTACAATCCCCTTAATCTGCAAACTGTGCCAGATGCTCTGGTGAGTCTTGTCTACTTTAGAACTATATGTATTTTACCTCAGGATGTAGTGTACTTTTTGATTTTCATTCCTATTTTACGGTCGATTTTTTCAACTGGCAGAATGGAAGTAAGATCTCGTTGACATGAGTGATTTGTAAAACTGATGCAGATAATCACATCACGTATAGAGATGTCTATTCATTAAAATATCGGGAAAATTTCAATGAAAAATGCTTTATGTGCCACGACTCTGTTCTGTGATATGCATTTCTACTCAATATTTGCTGCCAATAATACTAAAAGTTCATATTCCTTTTCTTTAATGAATTATCATATCACGCAGGTCGTCTTTTCTGACAAATGTATTTTTGTCGTTTGTTGATTATTCAGGAAATGTTGTAAAGTCTCGATATTATCACGGAGTTGCAATGTTTATTATTTCCGGAATTTGTACTTCTCTCAAATTCTGTGATTAGTGGAAATTTATGATTTAAACTTTTTATTTATGTCAATGTAGCTTCATCCTCATGATTGTGATGTCATAGGTTTTTGCAAAATCTTTTATTTCGTGAAAATTTGTGCATCATGGATATATCTTTTGAAGGAATGTTATTCACTGGGTATAATGTTAAAAAGGTAAACTATTCGATATATCATATTTTCTATAAATTATCTATGCTAAAAAATGTTGTCAAGGGCAATAACTCCTAGGCTGGTATTTCTCTAATGTACGTCTATTATGAAATGATTTTTTTGATATCCAGAATTGATTTATATATACACGTATCTATAAATTAAGTAACAGATTCTATAATCTTTTCAAATGAATTTCTTGTCATTTTACCACTTTTTATGGTTATTTTTCTTCTTTTGATCATGCTGTTTAATGAAAATGTGCGATTTTCTGATGTTGACTTGCACGACTGTTTATGATTGTGTGGCATTTTTAAAAAGGTATAAGTGGAAATCAATACAGTTTTTCTACTTTGAACCATTAATTTTTGAGAAGTCTCATGAGGGTGAATCTACACTGTATCTTTACAAATAGAACCAGGCAGACTACGGTAAACCTTCTATGACAAAGCTTGACTTTTCGCAGGTTTATATCCCGTAGTTTTGTACTGTTAGAATGTTAGGAGAGATTTCAAATATATATAATATAACACAGCAAATACGAGGTGTTGTAAACAGCACCGGGTATCAACCTGATTAAAATTACATGTGGCTGTTTTTAATTTGCTACTGTTGAAAGAAGCCGATTAAAAACCGCTAATTTTAATTAAATTAGCCGGGCATTGTACAATAGTACATTAGTATCATAATGCTTCATTTTAACCTTGAACAGCTTTCGCTCTGTTCACACCACTATAAAAGTACACTTTATTTTTTTAATCAGAATAACAACACACACGGTAATCAGTACTGTATTTTTCTTTCATGCATCAAATAAAATCTTTACCTGTGACTACTGTAACTCTTTACACATAATTTGCGGAAGTCAGTAATTATTCGATTTATAATCATGACAAGGGACAAAGATGAATTTCAATAAATGTGTGTTTTATATAAGATATCATATCATGCACATATGTGCTCAGGCCCTGGTTCACATATTGAGTGGGTAGCACAATAGCAGAGCACGCGCATCCTCTTTACACCTCTGCGGCCCGTTCCTCGACAGTTGTTGTATGCGAGAGGGTACTCCATTAAAAAAACACGAGTTTTCTTGAAGTACTCCAAATTCCCTCACCAATCCCCCCTCACACCATCTTCTGTACAAAACCAAGCTCTCTTGCTTTCTTGAGTTGTCCTGGTATATATTTATCTATTTATTCAACACCTGAACATTAAAAGAGTCATCTCCATTGATTATTTCTCAGTATGAAAATCGGAAGACAAAACTTTCATCCTTCAATTCATTCTTATATTCGACTGTAATATACAGTATATTTTCGTTTTAGGTTCCATTGGAAGTTAGGCGAGAATGCATGGCGCGGTCCTGCTGTTGTCATCGTGGATCCGTTGAAATTCAACTTAAGTTACAGAAATCTGGTTTTATTCCTGGAGAAAGAATAGGATACGACATTTATGTAAAAAACAATACCTCATCAGAACTTAAAGATATGTCTACCACAATCCAAAGGGTATGTCTACCACAATTCAAAGGGCATGCACATGGAGATGAATTAATCTATGTACATGTTTTTCCAAACTACAATCTTTCATTTTTTTGGTTTGGATTTTTATAGAATCGTTTATTAATAATGATCACCACATGTTTTACATGTATCAACAGTTAGATTGCTCTCTTTTGATAGGTAGTGACCTACATTGGACATAACGGAAGTTTTAAGAGAACGGTGTCAGAGAGTAAAGTCTTCACTGTAGCAGAGAGGGTTTTAAGGCTTGGTGTTAATGAAGAAGATACCATCAGCGGCTCCTCCATGGGACAGCTGCCCGTTCTCCCACCTTCTGGTTTACCGGGCTGTAAAATCATCGACATTAATTACTTTGCTAAGGTAACTAATTATTGGAATGGACACGTATACATGGGTTTAATTTGAACTTTACACACGTCCGATTAACCCAGTGCGAACATTTGATTAAAACCGTAATCTAATTTTCCCCCCTCTATTCTTAATAACAATTGTCATGCTCTGGTACTTTTAGATTATTTTTTTTTCAAAATGAGATTATTTCACCTGACCGGAGTACACTTAAAGATAAAAACACTGTCATGGTTTTTTTTTCTGTTTTGTTTTTTCTATTTTATTTGTTGTTTGTTTTTGTTTGGTTGGTTGTTTTTTTTTTTTTTTTGGTGTTTTTTTTGTTTTGCAATTACTCTCATTCTGCTACAGTTGATGTTTTTTAGATTAATTTTCCAAAAACAAACAAAATTTGAATGAGTTACTGTTTATTTATACATAATTATCATCATTCTTCCAATAATTCTAATAAGATTTTCTGAACTAATATGTAATTTTAATTATATTATCTCTCTACTTCGCAGGTTGAAATTAAGTTTGGTTTGTGTGGATGTGTTGAACTAGACGATGCCAAAATATGGATAGGAACTGAATCATGAACGCAATCTCATTCACCGTTTCACATTTCCTTTTAATTTATCAATCAATTTATACCTCTTCAATTTTTAGCTATTAAAAAAGTTTTATCACAATATTTCTTTCTTTATTTTTCAAAGATATGTTTACTTTCGCATCACTTGGAGTCCATGCATGTAGTTTCATATACATATATATTCCAATGTATTTCCTTATATGACAATACTAATGAAATTGATATTCAATTTCGTATAACATGAAGTTGGTCACGTGATCAGTCTTTTCTTGCGTATGAATACAATCACCACTTCAAAAGTCAGGTACTTTCACCTGGCATCTTGCTTGTGCAATGCAGTGGCGGATTTAGAGGCCCTTCCCCCATTTTCGCCACAAATTCCAAAAATAGAAGTAGTGCGAGTAAAAGTCGAGATTGGCACCCAAAATGGCTGAGTATTTTGGCTTATACTCTACTTTCACATGCTCCGCCCCCACCCCTCCTTTCGGAAATCCAGGATCCGCTACTGCAATGACATCATAACAAAAACAAAATTTTTAAAAACCGCATCAGAATATTTATAAAGATGTTTTATCTTGAAAACCGACAAGCATTTCATCAATTAATAAAACAGAAGCATTAAATATACCGTAATTTGTTTCATTTTAAATTCCGTTTGCAACTAGGCCTAAAACTGCAACATGGCGAATTTATACGATGACTTTGATATTAGAAGCGAAGAAATGGAGGCAGAATTAGATCCATTGCAGTGGCGGATTTATGGGGAGGGGGGGGGGGCAGTTCTGATAGGTCAATAATAAAATTGAAGTCTGAATTGACACACGTTATCTAATCCATAAATACATATGTAGAGAAAATAATTCTCAGGATTATTACTTCATGATGGTGTTAGAGACTAGTGGTTAAGTACATGAGCCATGTTTGTTTTTATAGTTCAAATATTCTTATCATTATTTCACAACCAATAAGAATATGACATAAACTTATAAATGTTTATCACATTGACCAATCAGAACTTACCTTTCGATTCAGTGCGATTAAACCGGAAGTAAGACAGTCTAGCGAAATTCTTAGGCACTTGGAGGTGTAAAAACATCTTTTTCTTCGAATGAACGGCATTGGAACGGAAAGAAACCGTACATATATTGAAAGTAAGGTATATGTGAACGATTCATCGCGTCAGGCCGTTTGAAAAACGCCCACAATAGCCCAAACCCGAATTTGCCTCAAAAAGAGTGTCATACCCTTCCTTTTTTATACATGCACATACTATATATTTACATTAACTTCCAGTGCCGTGCAAAAACCATTAAAATTTGCGTCATTTTTATTAATTTCACCTATAAAAAATGATAGAAAATAATACAAATGACTAAATACGAGATATATTTCAAGCTCTATAAAACCTGTAAAATCCAAGAGCTTCCGGAGGCTTCGCCCCCTGGGCCCCCACCTCAAGGCGCCCCCAGACCCCCTGCCTCATAAAGTGGCGCCCCCTGTAACCATAATTCCTGGATCCGCCCCTGCATTGGACTTTATGATGTGATACAATGTAACTTGTTGTTTCCAGGCATTCTACAGCCATCACGGCCATGACTCGGCATGAGCGAGGCTGGTTTTGAGACTCGAAAAATTATGTCCATGTCATGAGATCGCTGCGAGTCTTCTTTAAATCCTACAACTGAAATTTCTCAAGTGAAAAAAAATAATCTGTCAGTTCCTATTTATTTTCTCTTACACATCCTGGAGGTAAAAAAGCAGCCTACCTGCACTTCGTCTACATTTGTCCTACACGTATGGCTATAACCTACAAATACGAGTCCCTTACAAAACTTGCAAAAACCTGACCAAGAACTTAACGTTAACTTGATCCATGAAAGGTGAAGATAATTAACATTGAGCAATACAGAATAGAGAGTTGGGCAAACACAGACCACTGGATATACCAGAGGTGGGGTATGTTAGAGTGGGATCAGGTGTCCAGGAGGAGTAAGCATCCCCTGTCGACCGGTCACACCCGCCGTGAGACCGTTATCTTGATCTGGCAAACGGAGTAATCCGTAGTCAAAATCAGTGTGTCAAGAACGGCCTAACAATCGGTATGAAATACGTCAGACAGCATTTGACCCAATGATACATATAGGCTGTATTGGCAAACGAGATCATTATAACAACCATAGAAGGCCTCCGTGGCTGAGTGGTTAGAGCATCGCGCTCAAAATCACACGGTCTCTCACATCTGGTCGGCGCGGGTTCGAATCCCGCTCGCGCCGGTAAGTGAGAAAGTTTCCCAGTTTACTTTCGGAAGGTCGGTGGTCTCTTCCCAGGCACATTGTATCTGGGTTCTCTCTTCCACCAATAAAAACTGGGCGCCATCAGATAAATGAGTGTGGCGGAAAACAATCAATCAATCAATATAACGACCACAGAATTTTCGAAATGCTGACTTTAAACGAGACTATTGAAACCCCTGCACCATCAACTTGTTTGTCAGTAGCCTGTTTCGATTTAAAAATTGTTCATACACAGAACAAACTCTTGCGTATCGAATGAGTCGGGAGATATAAACACCTAGACTTGCTCAAGTTTCTGTGTTTAATAATCATTGCTCTCTTTAATACTTTTAATAATGCGTTTGGTGATTAAGTATGGTAGAGAGCAGATATTTAGACTTCTGAAACACAGAACAATTTGAACGAAATGATAAAGTAATAAAAACAACATAGAGGCTTGAGCAAGTCTAATAAACACCATACGCAGGTGATAATGGAATATTGCTACATAAATATGGGACGTTGACGATGAAGAAGCTGAAATCATCCCGTTTGTCATACAGTTGAGTTGTCAGTTTGCCGTTAATGTCTACTTTTGATAAAATGTCTAAGTATGAAGCAGAAGTGGACGACTTTGTGGTGTCCTTTATTTCCAGTTCACAGAGATATACTAGTATCGAATCGACACATGAATAAAAATTATTATTGTTGATAGATAAAACGTCGTCGATATATCTAAATGTCGCATTGAAGGCCACTGCAAGATATTTTTTCTTCTCACGTAGAAGTTTTTGAATAAATCATGAGAATATAAAAACAGGTCAGCTAACAAAGAAGCGCAATTCGTGCCCATAGGAATTCCAACAGACTGTTGGAAGACCTGATCACTAAAGACGCGTACGAAGATATTGTCAATGAGGAACCCCAGCATATTTATAATTTCAACTTCAGAGTACTTGTGCGTGGAATCAGAGTGGTGTTTAACAAAGTCATTTTTGGATGACTGATCACTAGCCTAAGATATGAATATTTTCGAATTCCATTTTTGTTGAAGACGCAACTTTCTAAGATGTCAAAAAGTCTAGTCTTTAATTTATCACGAGGAATTGTCGCGAAAAGCGTTGAAAAGTCTTAGGTTTTGATGTTGTTAATTTGAGAAAAGTTTTGCGATTTCAAATTTACTAAGAGTTCTTATGAATTTTTTAGTACATGTAACCACATTCGATTTATACCGTTTCTGGAATATTTGTGTGACATAGTACGCTTGAGGTTTCTCCTTCACAGCTGTTAATATGTTCGTAAGGAGCAAAGATAAGGGCTTGGTAGAACATTTACTGGATCCAGCAATGATTGATTGATTGAATATTGTTTAACGCCCCTCTCGAGAATATTTCACTCTTATGGAGACGTCACCACTGCCGGTGAAGGGCTGCAAAATTTAGGCCTATGCTCGGCGCTTATGGCCATTGAGCAAGGAGGGATCTTTATCGTGCCACACCTGCTGTGACACGAGACCTCGGGTTTTGCGGTCTCATCCGAAGGACCGCCCATTTAGTCACCTCTTACGACAAGCAAGGGGGTACTGAGGACCTATCCCCACGGGACGGATCCAGCAATGTATCTTTGTTTGTAAGAGTTTTTATGAAGCCTGGGAATCCAGTATAGGTGCGGTAACTCATATTCATCCGACCCATGGACTGGGATATTAAATGCGTCTAGAGCCGAATCATGGTGTTGAAGAATTCTCTCTTTTGAAAGGCCAGTTAGAGTATAAGTACGATTTACCAAAAGTGAAATTAATGCCAAGTTCGTTTGAAATACAGTTGTAATAATGAGCCTTACAAAGACAATGTTGTTACAAGCTTTGTCAGTTGGAACCAAACATATTCCTTATGTAACCTATCTAATTCTTTTATCACTTCCGGTTCACTAGACACAGAAGAATAGATGGTGCGTACATTTGTTTTGATGTGTCGAATGCGGGATTTAAATATTCTTTTTATACTTTTAATCCATTCTGAAAATGTATCAAGTTATTCTTTTTACATTTAGCCCATCGTCTGGCATAATCTTCGACAGAATTCATATAGAGATGGTGTTGAAGAATTTTCTCTTTTGAAAGGCCAGTTAGAGTATAAGTACGATTTACCACTTTTACGGATTTGTGGAATACGTAAGGATCCGTAAGAAAAATCCGTGAATGTGAAGGTACCATTACAAACAAAGACAATGTTGTTACTAGCTTTGTCAGCTGGAACCAAAACATATTCCTCATGTAACCTATGTAATAGACCTATCCAGTATTATCTTGACGAGTAATCTCCCGTGCGTTACGATCGACGCGCCACGGTTAAACATAACTTCCGGTATAGACACGGCGTCGTAGGAAACACACTGTACGATCTCGCTTTCCGCTCCATATCTTTAGAATGATGTACTTTTCGAGGCTCTTTTTGTGCGCTGTTCCCTTTGTATACTTTTTAGATCTATTTACAACACTTCTGTACCGATGTACGTTATCATATAACATTTTTTTCGTATTTAATCTGTGGACATCGATGTCCCCATTTCGTCAATATCGGATTTTTTTTCTTTGAATTTAGAAAGTTTATGCACTTCGTTTTTCAAAAAGAGAGATGAACCGGAAAGAAAGATTACTTTACAATTGTTTAAATTTCTTGACAAGCTCAAATCAAATTGAAATATGACCTACAAATCCTTATACCCCACCAAAACAAACCAAATAAATAAATAAAAAACATTCCCAACCTTCAGTTTTGTAGTTCCATTCCCATCCTTTGGATACAAAATTTGCCATTCCTAAAAGAGTGATACTAACGAGGTACTTTTCAGCCTTAGTATTTTTTGTAATAACTCTCAGACTAGCAATCATATGTATCAGTCCACACAAATTCTTGGACCAAAAAAAAAAAAAAAAATGTTTTCTCCATTATTAACAATTTAGGATTTTTATTTATACTTTAAAAATAAAGTTCAATAAAACTGTTTCTGGGAAATATGTATAAAACAAAGGATAACAGATCAATGTTTACGAGAAGAATCTGCAAATATTTGAAATATTTCACCAAAATTAAAATTTCATCATGTTAATTATTTTTGATAACTCTAAATGCTGTGCATAATGATATAACTCATTACAAAGCAGAGAGGTCAGTTATTAGCAGAATGAAATTAAGCGCACATAACGTTGCCATACATGTCTATACCAACACATGAATGATTTTGTAATATCTGTAACACTGGAGCAATTAAAGATTAATTTCATTTTCTATTCAACTGTAAAATATACAACCACCATAGAGAATTTTTTGAAAGAAACTTGTTAATTTTTTCTCAAAGATCAGTTCTGTCTAATATTAAAAAAGTAGAGCTCTGTTTTAATAGTAAATCCCCAATTAAATTACCGGGGGGTGGGGGTGGAGATAACATACTCATTCATCAACAAATGCATTTTAACTAGAAATGATATGCAAAAATATATTTAGAATATAAGTGTATGTTAATGCATTTTATATATAATCATACTTGTTAATTACTTTTTACAGTGATTAATATTACTGAGTAAGCTGATGTACATTCTTGATATGTTGGGTCTCCGTGTTTGTGCCAATAGATATTTGCATTTGTATCTGCTTCAAATGACCGAATTTCAAGAAAAATCTTAGTGCAATCAAAAATATGTCTAACAGCTAGCACTATATGAGGGAATTTCTTGAGAGAGGGCAGTCTTTCTATAATTATTTCTGTAGGGGAATTGAACACAAGGGATCATATCACCTGCAACAAAATTTTTACCCATGTAGGCTAGTGAAAATATTTTAAGCCATTAATTTTGCTTTGTACAAGAGGGGGCAGATTGTAATCAATGCATTACTATATGAGTTTCATTTTGGAAACTGGAAAGATAGAATTTCTATGGAAGTTTCATTTTCATTTTTTTTTCTGGGAGTAGGGAGATGAATCATTTACCTTTCTTTTAAGAATTTGCTTTGAGATATGTCACTGACTGAATGCGACTAAAATGCAAAATGGAATAATGATTGTTATTGGTAGGTTTGTTATATATGAAATGTAACTTGAGCATATTCTTGACTCAGATTTCAGAGTTCATACTTTTATTGAATCATTTGGATATTTATGATTGACTGCTTTCACCTAGTAACACTGTTGTTCCATATTGCATTATCCTCAGTAGCTGCAATAATGTAGCCCTATCCAATTTTTTTTTTATTCTGACGTTTTCGGGATAGGGCTACAATTCCATAGGATCTCCGTAATGGTGCAAAATAATTTTATGAATAACCGATAATCAACTCTGTGTATTAGTCCCAAATGTTGTTTACACCAAAAGGAGTACCAACTTTGTGCTCGGGCATGTCTAATAAAGGTGTTTTTCATTAAATATAATGTACAGCATGCAAAATTCTTCGTCTGCTCCGCCATGCTTGTTATCGCGAGATCTCGTAGGTGGATCTAATGAAAAGCCTAAACATTGACAATCAGCGCGAAAATGTAGTTACTCGAGCCACTTCGACAAAGAAAGGAAAATCATATTGTTGCAGAAAGAATTTACACTCTGCTGTTCGGTTTTTAACTTGATATTAAATTCAAACCTTTTCAATACCGACGAAATAGCTTTCGCCTCCATACTTGTCCATTGATGTAAATACTACCTTATATGGCATATGCAAATGACTTGACAACCGGAAGTTGAAACTTCAGTACATCAAACATGGCGCACAAATATTAATCGAGAAATTGGAATTTATCGAAATTGTTGAAAACGGTAGAATAGAGCCTCACAAATCTAAAGTTGCAGGTTGTAAATTTATATATTGACTAAGAAACATAGAATATCATTTTATTTACCTAAAGAAAGTCAGGAAATGTTTAGAATGAGCGCAAATGTTGCGGGAGTGAATCACTCCCGCATTTGCACCATTACGGAGATCCGAAGGAGTTGTAGCCCTCTCCCTAAAAAAAAAAAAAAAAAAAAAAAAAAAATCAGAGAGGGCTACATTATTGCAGCTATATCCTCAGATGAAAAGGTAAATAACTTTGATGGCAGGGCAAATGTAGAGGATTTGGATTGTATAAAAGAACAGTCAGAGCACATATCTTACTCTTTAAATTCTCAATTTACACCCACTTACTTGCATAGCATATTATATTAAACACGACTGTCCATTTGTTATTAAGTACAAAATATTATACGAAAATACACAACTCGAGTGTAAACATAAATACAGACTATATTATATAAATTGTTTGTTTTTTATTTGCAGATTTTAGTATCTGATAATAACATTCATATACATTTACACACAACTAATTATCATGTGATCTCAAGGTTGACAGTAATCATGTAAAGAGTGGAAAGACTTTAATCAAAGATATGTTCCCAAACAACCCAGATTGTACTGATTTTTTTTTATATTAGTTTTTAAAAAAAATATATATATACAATGGTCAATTTCATATCTATATAGTACTATACTGTGTAACAAATTGTGAATAATGTTAGATGAAGCTGACACTTTATGATAAAGCATACTGGTATTGAGTGCAGACACATAAAGTATAGATGAAAAATCTTATATCAGCTCAATTTTTTCCCCACTGAAACATACATGTACATCTTTATAACTATCAAAAGAATCTTTAGTATATAATTGTTACTATGATGAGGAAACAAGTAAGCCTAACTGCAGACTATGAGTTTATGGATGGCAATTAAATTAAACTAATTGTTACTTCAAGGCAACTGTTACATGTAGTAAAGCAATGAATATGATAGGATATATAAGCACCATCCAGACAGTTTGTAACAAATCACATTAATTCATGTGTGGGATGGTTAGGTAGGATAAAGCACATAGTGTTGAGAATGACAGGGTTCAAATATTGCAGATTAAAATTGATGTAACAGTGTAATTTCTTTAATAGGTAAAATTTAAATAAATGTTCATGTAAGTGTGACTGCATAACTTATTACATGTAATTGTTTGAATATTTTTTTTATTCTTTATATAACTTAAACTTATTCATTACATTTAATGTGATGAATCAATTTGCATATACTTTTTTTTTATTGTAATCAGTGAGTTCAGTTTAGTATCTATTATCTTATTCAAGTAATACTTTTATAAATAAGTTCATTATTATTGTCCAGTTGCTAAATAATTCTATCTTTATTGATTAATGAATAAGATAACTGTTATTCACGAATAAATGTTGAAGCAGTTTCATAGCACTATTGTAATTACATACATAAACATCAAAGGGGGGGGGGGGGGTCTCATGACCGTTTCACCATCTTTTTGTTACAAAATGCACACAACCAACCCTGCAATTTTTTTTATTACTCAGCTATTGAATGAACTCCTATTAATCCCTTATACGATTCAGTTGCAAGGTTTCCTTTTAGAATTTTTCATATCATCAGCTGATCATTAAAAGCTAGAAACACCGAGAAAAGCTTTAATTTGTAACAGAATCACTTCTTTTAAATTCAAGCGATAAATTAATGATCTGTGTATTATGTCTTTATAAAATCAGAAGTTGTTCCCATCCTGATCATGGTCTATGCGTTTGACAACAACTATGACTTCGTACAGTAATAATACAATTCAATACTAATCAGCTGATCAAAGACTTCAAAGGGGGATTTTATATGAGAAATTGTGTGGGTTAAAACTAGTGAAAAATACCTTTTCAGGTGTCTAGACGCAAGTCAGTAAGTTTTTGCCATGACATCATTACAACAAGTATCAGTGTCAATCTTTTATTTGCTTCGCGTAAGCAACGTTAGTGGAAAACATGAAAAATTTTCGCATCATAAAATGGCTTGAAAACGAAACCGGAAGTGCCTTTTAACCGATTAGGAAAGGTAACTCTTACAAAAAATATGGCGGCCGTAATACTGGATAGGTCTATTCTTTTATCACTTCTGGTTTACTAAATACTGAAGGATAGATGGTACGTACTTTTGTTTTCATATGTCTGATGCGGGATTATAATATTCCTCTTATGCTTTTAACCCATTCTGACAATGTATCAAGTTCTTTTTTCATATTTAGCCCATCGTCTAGCATAATCTTCGACAGAATTCATACAGAGATGAAGTTCTGTAGCCAATTGAAAGACCGAGATTCTCTGTATTTAGGACCTTTTAAAATAAGTGATTTGAGGTCCTCATCTATCCTCCGTCAATTCTCTCAGATCCTCTGAATTTGTGGAAATCTGTGTTCAACAACTCAACTTCAAGTAGGCGAACGCCACAGTATCTCCATCGCTGATCGCGACCAATTCACATCACGGATGAACCGCCGCGGTGGCCGAGAGGTTAGAGCGTTCGCCCCGCTTGCGGTAGGTCGGGGTTCGAATCCCGGCCGCGACAGACCCAAGTCGTTAAAACGGGTAGTGATAGTTCCATCGCCAAACGCTCGGCATCAGGTGTGAATTTCACAGGTCCTCTGAGATGACCTTAAAAACGGATGTCCCGTGTCACAGGTGTGGCACGCTAAAGAACCCTCAATGCTCAATGGCCGTAAGCGCCGAGCATAGGCCTAAATTTGAAACCCTTCACCGGTCTTGGTGACGTCTTCATATGAGTGAAAAATTCTCGAGCGAGACGTTAAGCAAGATACAATCAATCAATCACACCAGGGATGTAGTTTACTCCGCTCTTGTCTTCAATTCAGTTGACTTTACGCTCTAAATTAGCTTTATTTCACACCTAGTTCGTCATCTTTTTAACCTTCTAAATCAAATATTTATATCTTATATACTCTTAGATATTGTTCCTAGTTGTTTATTCGATAAATCTCTAACGAACTAAGGGACCTCCGTGGCCTAGTGGTTAGAGCATCGCGCTCAAAATCACAGGGTCTCTCACCTCTGTTGGCGCGGATTCGAATCCCGCTCGCGCCGGTAAGTGAGAAAGTTTCCCAGTTTACTTTCGGAAGGTCAGTGGTCTCTTCCCAGGTACATTGTATCTGGGTTCTCTCTTCCACCAATAAAAGCTGGGCGCCACCATATAACTGAACAAGAGTACCGCAAACGGTACATACATATGTAATACGCCCGTGAAATGCTTACATAGGGTGATTTTCTTGTGCTATAATTTGTATAACTTTGCTTCAGGTAGTATCAGCCATCATGAGGCTGTGACAAACTTTCATATGAACAAAGGTCATAGCTTAAAAATCGAGATTTCCTCAAAATGGACCAAGTTCAACAACCTGTAATTTTTTCAAAAATGGAAGAAAATCAAAATCCTTCCCCAGATGCACAACTTCAATACCCATACAAACACTCCACAAAATAAGATGGTCCTCACTTGAAAACTGTGGGAGGGGTTGGGCGGACAAATTATGTACCCTCCATAGAAAATTAATTTCCAAATAGACTAAGTTCAACAACCTGTAATTTTCTCAAAAATTGTAGAAAATCAAATTCCATCCCACATGCACATCTTCAGTACACATACAAACACTCCACAAAATAAGAAGGTCGTCGCTTGAAAACTGTGGGAGGAGTTGGGCAGACAAATTATGTACCCTCCATAGAATATTAATTTCCAAATAGACTAAGTTCAACAACCTGTAATTTTCTCAAAAATTGTAGAAAATCAAAATCCATCCCACATGCACATCTTCAATACCCATACAAACACTACACAAAATAAGAAGGCTCTAACTTGAAAACTGTGGGAGGAGTAGGGCGGACAAAATATATCAAAATTGCAGTATGATCTAGAGTGACCCACAAAGAAGCTACACAGCAAGTTTCAGCATGATATGTGAAAGGGAAATGAAATTATATAAAGAGAAAACCCCGAACGGACGGACGGACGGACGTACATACATCGCTGTACCATAATATGTCCCGTCTAAAGACGGGTGTATAAAAATGATATTTGCTAGTCAAGAAATCAATCAATCTAACGAACTATATATCGTGTTTTCCGATCGTTGGTCATCTGCTACATAAGAATGGAAGCTCGGTAAGAACACAAATAAAAATAAAGAAATGTAAATATAAGAAATAAAGTATTATTTTTGAATGTTGTTGGGATATGATATGAAGTTTGGCACGTGATCAAATCCTATAACGCCCGTAGTAGATTTGAACACGTACCAACTTCATATCGAAGTGTACGAAGGTCTGGTAGCCGGCTTGACGTCCTGGAAACTGCTGGGTTTTACGAATAAAATAACTTTTTTCTTTATTTTTTGAGTGCATAGGTAATAGTTTGAAAGTCAAAAAGGACTAAATTTGATTGAATGGGCATTATGATGTTGATTTAGTTATGAATCGGAACAATATAACGCAAAGTTAATTTTGAGGCAAAAATATTTTATCAACAGAGCTCTCTTTTTAAAATGATGTGTACACAGTTGTGTACTTGCGCCTGATATCCGAATTACACTAAAAAATCAAAAATATCTTATTTCTTAACCACCGAGGTGGTCTAGAGGTTAGAGCGTTCTCCCTGCATGCGGAAGGCCTGGGTTTGAATCCCGGCCCCGACAGACCTAAGTCGTTGAAACAGGTAGTGGCAGTTCCATCGCCAAGCGTTCGGCATCGGGTGTGAATGTCACGGGTCCTTGGAATTAACCTTAAAAAACGGATGTCCTGTGTCACAGTAGGTGTGGCACGCTAAAGAACCCTCACTGCTTAATGGCCGTAAGTGCCGAGCAAAGGCCTAAATTTGAATCCCTTCACCGGTCTTGGTGACGTCTCCATAAGAGTGAAAAATTCTCTCGCGAGAGAGAGGTTAAACAAGATACAATCAATCAATCAACCCATCTTATTTCTTTTATATATAAAGCAACAGTATGACTAACGACATGAACAATTAGATCAATCCTAAAGTCCATTTCTCAGGCCAAACGAAAGCCTTTTTACTATTAGAAATACAAAGTTGATTGTCGTCATAGTTTAACAATGTGTTCAGTAGGGTACTTCAAATGAAATTTCCACAGTGTATCAACTACAAAAATTCATTTCATTTATTTTGAAACAATAGGTTCATGGTCCACAAGTGTTGTGGACCATAAGGTTATTTTTTCAAAATAAATAATTATACCTGTGTCACCGGTTCTGTTGTTCTTCAGAAGATTTTTAAAAAATGTTTTACCCTCTTCAATCCCATGTCAAATTTTGACCCCATTATAGGCATTTTATTACACCAACCTAGCCCCATGGGTTATGACTTAACCGAACTTGAATCCATACAACACCGAGTTCCACGCAGAAAATATATAAGCAAGGTAAAACTGGATGATATGGGGAAAGTTAGCATGCGCATGCACAAGTGTACATATGTACGTTTTCACTGAAGCCAATCGGAACATTGCTCGGCCTTTTTCTATTCAATCTTAATTCAGCGGAAAAGGCCGATCGGTATTCTGATTGCACCAGAGCTTTTACGCGACCGTACACATGTTTTGGGGTGGTGGTCAGCTTGCGCACGCACAAGTACATGGTAATCGGAATCAGCAATGTTTCACAAACAATTTTCAAGAGAATTAAAAAAAAGTGTTAGTATTCTTAAGAAAAACGTTTCATGGTATGGAGTCTGATCTATTTATACTTAGTTACATCACAATTTATCCACCTCAGCAACACTCAACGAAGGAAGTGATATATTGTGGTTTATATCTTAAAATGGACACCTTTTGTGAAGTGCCACTACGCTTTTGAAATGAAAAACATCAGTAAAACTTGTGAGCGTCAATATTTTGTTACCAGATTTAAATAATTGGATAAAGGTATGGAACTCTGACGTTATTCTTCATACAAGAATGTGTCCCCTGTTGAATTTGAACTTTAAGGTCCAGAGGTCAAAGCTACAAATATTTCATATCCATAAGGCCTATATATAATTACAGATCAAGCAATAAGATATCTGCATGTTTCAAGATTTTAAAAAATTGCTCTAAAACACATTTTAATTCAACGTATGATATCAACAGTGTGTTATGAACATATGTCTATGGTCCACATATTGAAGTCCTTTTTAAAAAGGGCAGCAACTTGTTTCAAAAAGATTCTCCCCCTTATATCCATGATTTATGCAAACTTAGTCTCCGATTGTAGTCATATCCAAACTCCAGGCTTCATGAAAAAACTTGATGGTACGATGGAGCTCATGACAGCAATAGGATTCCATAGTAACGCACTGCAGATTACGGCCTAGTTCAATCATCAACTTCCGGTGGGGATCCGGGCTAGAATAGGTCCTCAGTACCCAGGGACGGAACTAGAAATTGAGGTTAGTGGGGCGCAACTTTATGAGGCACGGGGTCGGGGGCGCCCTTAGGCCCCGAGTCGGTTCTGGATTTTACAGGGCTTGAAACATGTCTTCCATGCAGTCATTTTTACTATTTTCTGTCATTTTTAATAAGGTGAATTAATAAAATGACGCAAATGTCAAGGGTGGGTTTTTTTTGGAAAAAAATGTAAGTTCTCCCAAAAAAGGGATTCAATAAATCAAAATATTTTGTCACTTATTTCTCCGAGAGTGGAAGAATACATGTAAATGTATATTGCTTGTCTTATTGTTTACATTTGTCTAAACAAGAGACCACGATTTACCTTAAATTTGAAAATTTTAGGGGGGGGGGGACGCCGGCTGCGCCCCCATTAAATCCGCCACAGGTATCCTTGCTTGTCGTCCGAGGCGACTAAAAGGGGCGGTCCTTTAGAGACCACAAAAACCGAGGTCCCGTGTCACAGCAGGTGTGGCACGGTAAATATCCCATCCTGCTCAAAGGCTGTAAGCGCCGAGCATAGGCCTAAATTTTGCAGCCCTTCACCGGCAATGGTGACGTCTTCATATGAGTGAAATAATCTCAAGAGGGACGTAAAACAATATACAATCAATCATCAACTATAGTAAGTAGAGTTGAACCAAAGTACGATTGAACTGCCTATGGTCGAAACCGGAAGAGGTGTTACTGCGCATGTCTGGTCTACCAAACAGCAACATATGCTTACAGAATGGTTAAACTTTAGTAACCAACATGAGCACTGAAGGTCCGGTAGCAAGCTAGACACGCGCAATTACGTTTCGAAAGTCAACTATACCTCTACTATGATTGATGATCGAACTAGGCCCACATCTATTTCGAACGCTCTTGAAAATGACATTTTTCCTCTCTAACAGTTACGACGAACAGTACGCGCTTCAGTTTAACGCATGTGATATTCTTTTTGTGTGTGTGTGTCAAGCAATGTTTCCCGTTGCTCCCACGGGGAAACTTTATGGGGGGGGGGGGGGGGGTTCAACCTGTTCTCAGCCAATCAGATTCGAATATTTTTCATGAAAGTATACTAGATCTATACATGTATTATTATATAAATCATTCGGATTCAACACTCATTGAGGATACAGGCTGAGTGCAATGTATTTTTATCGCTATGATAAAACGTAACAGAACAAAGATGGGGAATTAAAAACAAAATGAGATATTTATATTGTGGTCTGTCGGATTACATGTTCAAACAGTATTTCCTGCTCAATTCAGTTTTCTATAATTTCATTATCAATAACTCTTTATTGAACCGCTGTCGACAAATTGTCATTACTTTATATAAAAGCACAACAGGAAGAATGTTTGAAAATACCGAGAACAGAACAAGAGGAGTCCGTAAATTCAACGTATCCCTTCCTTGTCAAGAAAACATACAAAGGGAGGATACTTTTTCCGCACCAAAAGAGGGGGAAATTGCATATCCCCAAAATAACAATTTAGAGATTTCTAACCAAGAGAGGGTAGGGGTATTGCAATCCCCTTCTAGATACGTCAATGATTTTACTATGATCTTGATCACAGCTTTCACCTTAATCGTGCAATGTGTAGTTTCTGTTTCTGGTACGGACAAGCAGAACATATAACAAAAACCCCAAAAGGAATTTGTCCTAATCTTTTATTTTGGGGACATGAAAAATACGAGGCAACAGTTTTACGATGGATGTTATATGTTTTATATTCTTGTGAAATGTTTTAGAAATACAAAATAAAGAAAACAAGCAGAATCAAACATTGAAGAGATCACAATTTTGTTGCACGTTGACACATATTCTATGTGCAGATTGCTGTTGACGGTTTCTTTTAGTTTTAACATATTCAAATGGTGTTTATGGAATTACATAGTCTTTGTTGTAATTTTATTGTCCTCATGGGAAAAAAAAGCACCAGTCAAGCATCCCCCGAAGATGATCTGAATCCGGAATCTGTCCTTCTGAAAAGGAATATTGAGAATAGAGTGCTTAGAAAGGAGGAATCTAGATGGACTCGTGGATATATTTTCATTCTACATGTAAATTCACTTGACATATTAAAGTTGTAACATACCTGTAACATTTATAGAGCCCAGGTACGTTGCTTTCCACACATACTTTCTTTAGGACATTTATAAGATTATCTACATTGTTTGTCTGTACATCTGTGTGCTCCTCCAAAACGGGGAAAACGTCGATGTCTTTTTCTGTACCGGAAACTGTTTAAAACAAGAATATCAGTAACACTGATGGATGTTCCCTAAACTCCACCTAACTATTGACCTATTTCATATAACGAATGACTCGCACAGTGATCAATACTGTTGAAATGAAGGATGAGTTTCTATTTAGAAGATATATCTTCTAAGTGACCTTAACAAAATGACCTTGAATGACTTTTGAATCAAAATTATTTGCTTATTACTTATTAGTGAGATATATCATCCCGTAGGGATCCGGGTTAGAGTAGGTCTTCAGTACCCGCTTGCTTGTCGTAAGAGGCGACTAAATGGGGCGATCCTTCGGATCAGACAGCAAAATCCGAGGTCCTGTGTCGCAGCAAGTGTGGCACGATAGAGATCCCTCCCTGCTCACAGCCATAAGCGCCGAGCATAGGCCTAAATTTTGCAGCCCTTCACCGGCAGTGGTGACGTCTCCATATGAGTGAAATATTCTCGAGAGGGACGTAAAACAATATTCAATCAATAATGTGATATATCATCAATCCGTTAAAAGAATGAACTTATCTACGACCTTTGGCATTCGTGTAATAAAATATGTGTGATGTATGATCAATAACTCTTGAAATGACGTATTTCATCTACAAGGCATATTTTCTGAGTGACCTTGACCTTCACAAAATAACCCTGAGTTACCTTGATCCGAATGTCATTCGCACAATGATCAATTAAAAATGTTGAAACATTGTTGAAATGAGGTTTTTTTTTTCATAAATAGGGTATATGTTCTAAGCGACATTGACCTTTACAATATTACCTTGAAGTAACCTTTGTCCGAAAGCCATTTGCCTATTTGGTATGATCAATACCTGTTCACAAACTGTTGAAATAAGGACTTTTCTCCTTATATCCGACCTGTATCTCAAATCCATTAGTACAATACACATTTGTGTGATATATGATCAATAACTGTTGGAATATTGTTGAAATGAAGATTTTTCATTTACACGGCTTATGTTCTAAGTGACCTTGACCTTTACAATATGACCTTTAGTAACCTTTGTCGTAAAGTTATTTGCACAATGATCAATAAGAGTTGAAATACTGGGGAAATATTTTTTCCGTATATAAGGCATATATTCTCAGTGACCATAACTTTACAAAACGTTCAGTGACATTTGTCCAAAAGTCATTCGCACAATGATCAATAATTGTTGCAATGAGTTTTTTCATATTTCAGGTATATATTCTGAGTGACATTGACCTTGAGTAACCTTTGTCTGAAAGTTATTTGCATATTACTTATTTGTGTGATATATGAAAAATACCTGTTGAAATAAGGAACTTTTATATCTTCCGAGTGACCTTCACCTTTGTAAAATGACCTTGAGAAACCTTGGTCCAAAAGTCTTTGACTCAAGGGACATTTGTTGTCAATTATGATCAATTTATGAAGAAAGCTTTATGAAATATGAGCTCGGACGGACGGACGGACATGCACAACAGAGATTATATGCTCCCCCGATTTTTTTCGAGGAGCATAACTTCATTATGCATTCATAACAGAAAGCTTATAGGGGCGACGAAGGTTAAAGGTCAAGTAGTCAGCAGTCTACATCATTCCAACGTTTACGTATAATCCTTACACGACTAGTTTAGCGCCATCTAACGTGGAAAGGTTTGTTCTAAGAAAGCATACCGACGTTTGTGGGGAGTATACACAAACATCTGGATAAGTCTGGATTTCTACTGTTTCTATATTTCCACTATCTGCTTAATGGTACACTATACAGTGCACTTAAGACATTTATTTATACATGAACATGCCATGATATAAAACTTACCTGGCTGCCATGAAGAAGGGAACCTCTGGTCAAGACGTTTTCCAAATCTGCCCTGTGGTCGCCATTGTGGAGCGCCATCTCCCATAGAAAATGTTACCAGGAACAGGACGGAGAAAACTGTAACTATTTCTGCAAGTTTCATCACCTGAAAGTATTAATTCATCACTTGAAAATGATTGAAACGTTTGCAGAAATCGTTTGTAACATTTACGTTCCTTTTCATATAGATGCAAGGTGAAGATAACGAACAGTGATCAATCTCATAACTCCTACAAACAATACAAAATAGATAGTTGGGCAAACACGGATCCCTGGACACACCAGAGGTGGGATCACACCAGAGGTGGGATCAGGTGCCTAGTTCATTAAAAAAAACTTCAAATCCAACAAGCACAGACTTAGTTTCCGATGATGGGAATTTCGTTTCACGTCCCATTAGCACAGCATGTTTTAACTTCACATATTAGAGAAAATGGAAAGGAAAGTCAACACAAGGGAAAATTCAAACGAGCTAGTAACACCTTTGTCAATAACGAATTGTAACAGCACTTATGTCAACATTTGAAGGACTTTCTCAGATGAACATTTGATTAAACATACCATGTCGACCAGTCTCACCCGCCGTGAGCCTTATATCCCGATCAGGAGAACGGAGTGATCCGTACGTAGTCAGAATCAGTGTGCCAAGAATGGCCCAACGATTGGTATGAAACACGTCAGATAGCCGTTGACCAAATGACAGGTTGGACAATGTATGGGCAAACTAGATCGTTATAACAACCATAGAATTTGCGAAATGCATTTCATGGAAAATAGAATATGATCAGTATAAATACAAGATAAATTGAGCTACTAGTATGTTCGAATGTTTTTATCTGGAACCTTTAAACACAGGCAGTTGATGCAAACATGATATTTAGAAGGATATCCATGTTATGCAACAGCTGTAAATTTCAGGAGGAAATATCACGCTGATTTTTCTTCAACTAAGTCGAACGCCACATCATATTGAAGGAAATGTATTCTGCTGACACAGTAGTTATCTAATTCCATTAAAAAATGCATACACGAAAATGGAGGGGACCCCCGCATTCTCGAGAACTGAATGCCCTATTACAGTCTCGATAATCCAGACGTTTGTGTGTATTTCACACAAACGTCTGGGGTCTTTCTTCAAGCATTGTTTAAACTAAAAGCGAAACGTTTTGAAATTCTGATGTTGATTAGCTAGGTAATTCCTGCGCCCATAGAAACTACTTTGAATCGAACTCTAACGAGCTGCAGCAAAAAGAAGATGGTGAACTTGGCGAACAATAAGCTTATTCATGATTGGGCACTGGTCGCAAATAGGGAGTTTAAAATCCGCATTGATGGTATCCGTAGTTACAATAGATACAGTACCGTACTAAAACGCTGTCCAAAATACTAAGAATTAAAAACAACACCAAATATATAGATCATATTCAAAGAAGGATATTATCAAAATCATCATCAGAATTTGCGATATATTCATGTATATCAGACAATTACACTGGTGCCTGGAGTACTTAAGGTACCAATCGACACTGCATATATGCTCGCAACATCCAACAGTACGTGCTCCGAATTTCCATTGACATATTAACTGATGTGAATAAGAAACCTCGCATGTTTTGTGGTGTAAATCAAATGTGGAATAGCGTTTCCTGTATGGTGCAGTAATGCTTTGATTTGTATTCAGTCGTTCTCCAACAAATGTTTTGAATAGCATTTACAACCTACTGGTACTATTATACCAAATATAATAAAGGCATCAGTTCTCGCATCATGTGGTACAACTCGTAGGCCGATTTTACAGATACATTTGCTGTTAGATTTCCCAGCGATTACAAATGGGACAGAAACAGACACTTGATTTATTTTTGTACTGAACTGTAGCTCACTGCCTTTTAGACAGTCTGCACTGGTTGCATATTTGGCTTTTGTCATGATCTCTTCAAGTAACTTCTTAAGCATTGTTGAAATTATTCTCTTTAACTTTCCTTTAAGTTGTCGTTTACATAAACAACATCCATACTTCACAAGAGGCCCCATAATTGTTTACATTTATTCACTAGCTGCATGTTGGAATCAATACTTGTGATCGTCATTAAGACTGCATGCTATGAGTAAAATTAGCATAAAATGCCAGAGACAAATAATTATGGAAAATCTAATAATTCCTAAGAAAAAAATAGGTAGGAAAAATTGGTATTTGAATCATAGATATGCAATCTGGGTCTGTCCAAACCTTCATTGAGACTGCCGCTATACCACCTCGGCTATCCATCCCATGAAGAAGTTTTGAATTTCAAGCTATCTAAAGTCACCCGTCGTGAACATAGAATTTTTCTTGATAATACGACAAAAGTTCTATTTTTTTTTTCATAGAGTGGGTCAAGTCTCCATACTTTTATTTACAAAACATATTACAGCTGAACATGTACTAACATATTTTACTCAGTTCACAATGGAGACTTGGCCCACTCCATATGAAAATCTGCTTGGAAAAGTCAAATTTACCGTTATTTTGTGCGTTTTTCGCGTATACGTGATTTTGGATAGGATTTTTTCAATGTTCCTTTGAAATAGGCACATCGAAAAAGCATTTTTGGAAACGATGGTTTGATTGTTTTAACTAGAATGCAAATTTTTCTTTTTCTGGAGAGTTTCAATTTTAACTTTGATATTTGTCCTTCTGTGGGTTCTCGGTTCGATAAAGTCACCCATCTTTTTTTCCACTGAAAGAAAAATCAGATTCAGTGTTTAGAAAAATTTCCAGAAAAAATATGTCTGTACTCTTCCTTGTGTTACTATCATGCAAGTGGAATGTGAACTTGGGATGACCCTTATCTAAAATACCGTATTTTCAATTAATCCTGATAATTTATCCTTTATTGAACTCACAATTTTTATCAGGGCTTAATGTAAACGCTTTTTCTTTGAATGACGTCCTAAAAACATTTGTAGCTAGATCAGCGCCATTTCACGGTAAAACGTCTAGACGTTTGTTGGAAGTATAAACAAACGTCTGAGTGATCGAGACTATTTGTTTCAGAAACAGGCGCGCACGAGTGTATCATCTGCTTATTCCCTCGCAGTGACAGGCGGTTACCTCACAAATTGCACTCGCAGTGCTTTTTGTAAATTATTAGCATAAAGTGTTGATGTTTGTGTGTTCCTGTAACTCGTAGACAAGTTAATGAAAGTTTAAGAGCAGTCTTTAGAATGAAATTAAATATGTGATTGTGTTTTTCCGTTCGACATCATTGAAATTGATCGAAATGTCAACAGAAATGGTTATGTCTTCAGATGCAAATGATGCACTATTGTTTTTCTTGATCAATGCAGTTTCACAGTATTATATTTTCATCACAAACCGAGGCATTACAAAAGGATGCTTGAGAATTTCCCCTGCAAGAACAACTTCCTCGGGTTTCATTATGATTCACATCTTTAGGTACATGTAACGGACGACAAAATTAGACACGAGACTTCGGAAAATATTCTAATTTCAAATGTGCGATACTGCATGGAGTATTTGAACCGGCGACCTGAAGATTAACTCTTCAATAATGTATTCTGTAATGTGACCGTCCGTACTGTGTGTAATAGTGGCGAATCCTTGAACGATGTTAATTTTTAGTGTTCAGCTAGATTCAACCTGCGCTAACGCGGATAACGTCCAAAGTGTATTTAAAATAAGATCTCTTTCTACGTGTAAAATTATGTGCTTGAGGATATACCAAGATAAGCAATAAAGTAGAAATAACAGTATATAAAATAAGGGGGTTCGAGTCATAAGTACCTCCCCCGGACAGGGCCGTAAATTAACCTTCAATTTGGAGGAGGCAGGAAATTAGGCGGGGGTCTGGGGGCCGCCCAGGCCCCCAGACGCTGAGCACATTTTGTGCACACTGAACACGTTTCGTGCAAAATCCTTGATTCTAGGGCCTTCTAAGATGTTACTTGACTAACTCATTCTAAAAGAAAGATTTGGAATGCTTTTTAAGGGAGGTATCATGTTCTTAGTTATTGGAAACAACATAAATTCTAATGAACTTTAAATTTTAATTTTTTTTGGCTCAAAAGTTGGAGGAGGCAGCTGCCTCCTCCGCCTCCATGTAATTTACGGCCCTGCGGAATCGCTTGATAAGATAGGTCTCCACCATGACTAACAAAGTTAAATTGTCTGTAAAGAGAGTATCCGGTAACGTATCTTGGCTTCAGAAAATTATAAATCCCCTAGATTTGTATATTAAACATATACTTAATTTTGTTAAGAACATTGTCAGCTAATGAGTAAAGCAGATAATTACCTTCAGCTTACCGTTGATATGTCATGCACATCGATGTTAGAACGGATAGGATTAAAAGGGGGAGAGGGATTGGGGAGGGAGGCAGCGTTATAAGGGGGAGAGGGATGGGAGAGGGAGGCAGCGTTATAAGGGGGAAGGTAGATTGGAGGGAGAAAAGAGGGTCAGAAGAATCAGTGGGAAAAATTGGTTTCTTTATCACTAAATGAGGATTTAGAGAGAGAGCGAAATTTCCAATGAATGAGTTACATGAAAGCAAGCTTCTTCTACAAGTAATTACTTAATTATGAAATAAATTTCATGTTTTGAAAATTCATGGGGGTGTGAACTGCGACGCTACACGTCGGTATACTTCGTGAAACGCGTTGAGGTCCTAAGTTAAGGACTTGAAGGACCAGCCCCTAAACATTTTTCTATATACCTCAGAAACAGAAAGGAATTTCTGAACGTTTGTTGAACAGAAAGTATTCAAAATCAATACTTTTCCTTCAGTAT
Source organism: Ostrea edulis (assembly GCF_947568905.1). Classification (NCBI taxonomy): domain Eukaryota; kingdom Metazoa; phylum Mollusca; class Bivalvia; order Ostreida; family Ostreidae; genus Ostrea; species Ostrea edulis. Next base: position 61,553,199 of record NC_079169.1, on the reverse strand, counting down.
GAATGAAAGGAGCTGCCCTTTCAAATTAGGGGCCAGCGGGGCTGAAAACATTTTATCTATAACCCTTTAACGATCAAAACTTTTGTTTAAACAACATTTATTCAATGAATTGATGAGACAAGCAATACCATGTTGTATTTAATTAACAAAGCAAATATGTTCCATCTTATCGATCTGAAACTATAGAAGATTATGATAATATTTTAATCATATGTTACGTAATTAGGATTAAAAGGAACCAGATGGCTAAATATTTGATAATATCTATCTGCTTCGTACTTAGATGTTTCATTGAAAATACATATTGACAGTAAACTAACAACTCAACTTTAAATCAAACTAGATGATTTCAGCTTCTCCATAGTCGACTTCCCATATTTAATTTGCAATATTCCATTATCACCTGCATATGGTGTTTATCTCTCTCAACTGATTCGATACGCGTATGATCAGTTTTTAAATCGAGGCAGGCTACTCACGATCAAGTTGATGTTTCAGCAGTCTCGTTTAAAGTAACCATTTCGCAAATTCTATGGTCGTTATAATGATCTAGTTTACCATTACAACCTATCGTTGGTAAATGCTGTCTGACTTGTTTCATACCGATTATTAAGTCGTTCTTGGCACACTGTTTTTGACTACAGATTACAAAGGTGAAGGACTTATGAGATTGATCACTGTTCGTTATCTTCGCCTTTCATCTCCAAACCAACAAATATTTGATTAGCGATATTGCACAAATTATTTTTTGCAAGAGTCATTAGGGACGTGAAGGGTTGGTCCCTAAATGTTTCTTTTCTAGATACTATGAAAACGGAACGAAATTTCTTAACTGGATTTGAACACAAAGTATTCGAAATTAACGGAACTATGTTTTGATATTAAAAAAAAAGGGGGAATGGTCTTTAAAATTGGGAACGCAATGAGGCAGAGGGTTTTTGTTAACTGTATAGCGCTTAAATGTTCAATATGTTATATATTACAAAAGCAAATATGTATAAATCTTAATGATCTGCAATCATAGATAACAAAATTTTGATATGTTAGTAATTAGGGACTCAAATTGCTAAAATGTTGATACACTCTATCTCGAAAAAGAGAAATAGTTTTATGGGCATCGTTGAACAAAAGATGTTTGAAATAATGTTCTAAACAGTATGCAACCTTTTTTGCAAAATTGTCCCATTATAGACTTTAACGTTTGGCCCCTCAACATTTTTTTCTCTAGATATCTAAGAAACGGAAAGGAATTTGTAATCACTGAGAAAACAAAAAGTGTTGAAAATCACCCGCACCTTCTGTGATATTAAGAAAAAGAATCAATACGTCTTTAAACATAAGAATTCAAGCAAAGGAAGGAAATTCTATATCAGTCATAATCTTATCGCATCTTATAAAAAATCTGACGGAATACTTAATCGCAGCTCGCGACGACATTTTATCTAGTTATGACTATTATTGTTGTTATTATTGATATCATTATTAATATCATTAACACGTGCATCTAATGGGGAAATAATATCATGATGAACTTCCTACAGATCTGTAATATACTAAATCATATAGAAAAAATATGAGCAATTCAGAAGCCCGGATTATGAACAATTGTTGTGATGATTTTTTTCTGTTCAGCATAGACTTGAATTAATTTCAGAATAGGAAAGTCTGGTGATTGACATTTTAATGGAAATCATCTCCCTTTGATATTGCAGTCAAACTCCGGTGAAGTAATGGCGGGTAGAATTAACGCTTCCGGTGTCATAACTCGCATTGTCCATTTGCTAATTGTCTGTATATCAATAGTGGACGTAACTTAAATATCGCTACACATCATTATCTCGTAACTAAGTTACCGTTTTCTCTTTTCTTTCGTGTGCGAAATAACAGTATGAATTTCTGTGGGCTTCTCATCAGTATTTGCCGACATCGGGAGAATGGACGAAAGGCGGAATAATGATAATGGACACTAGATAGCCAAATTGCAACTGTAATTTATAGATGAGCGCCAAATTCTAAAAAGTTGACATGTATTGCCTTTCAATTTTTGTAACGCTATATCTAAGTTTGGTTTCAATTGATGTGAAATTTATTGGAGTTATCACGCATGTTAACATTGTTCTTCTCAAATGTCCTGATTTCAGTCAGACATTCTATCTTACACCATGTTGTTGTAAACCATATATTCATTTGTCTAGGGTACCTAGATACTTTCTAAAGTGCAAAAGCCACTACTTTTTCAGACGTTTTAGTCATTAACTGGCAATTTTAAACGTGACAATCGAAAAAATATGAACATCAACCGGAAGTTATAATTCGAAAATCAATGAAACGTCTCAGGCCCCTTATGCTTAACGAAAATATGCGATTATTGAGATCCCACCTGCCGTTCAGCAAAATTATTAACTTTGTTGCAATACTTGGCTTAAAGATTCGCGAATTTTGTATCAGAATATTAGAGTGTATAAGAGTCAACTTTTCGGGAATTCTCATTAAAAACGTTCGGTAAAACTATTTTGTTATAAAGAAACCAGAGCCAACGATGACCATATTCTGTATCATTTCAGCCTCAACATCACACAATATGGCTTGTGGAACATTCAGGAAACAGTTGTGCTATGTTCTTTTAAATCCCATTGAGGTAACAAATTAATATACATTTAAGATGATTTGGAAGTAGTACCGAAATATGTGCCAAAGTTGATGAATGTGACATTGTAAAAACATTAATCACTTTGAAATTACGCAGATATTAGAATTCACAACCCTTCTTCAAGACCACAAAAAGAACTATAGGTCTAAGGAGCAGATCTCCCAACGATTATGAAACTTCTTAGACTTGAGTCAACATATGTAGAGGGCGCGATAATCGCATCTAAGATAAATATGATTGGTGAGGTTATAGTACCACAGTAATTTACAGTTACATGTAATGAGCATCCGGACAATAAATGAAATTTAGATACGAGTCTAAAATTAATTATGATTCCGAGACCATATTCGTAGATAGACTTGCAACTGCAATGGAGGAGTAAGAAATTTTAAAATTTACATCGATCAGATAGATTAAACGCCAATTTTGAAACCTCTTTTGTGCCGTTGAGTATGTTGGTATTTTTGAAATTATATTATGAAAGGTGAAGATAACGAACAGTGATCAATCTCTGATTATCTGATTAAATCACATTTTCATTTGAGTATTCACGGTATCAAAATTATTATGAATAACTCTTTTGCAGATGACAAGCAAAACACAGCATTTCTAGTACATAAAAAAGAAATCTTAATTCATTTTAAAATATAAAATCAAGAATGGCGAGGGTCCTCATGTAAAGTACCCAATAGACATGTCTTTTTTAAATACGTCATTCGCCTTTATATACATTTCAATGAAAGCCTGCTGGTTTAACCCTAAATTAGGATGAAAAATATTACTATATGTAACTGGGAATTCAATAGAAATCTAAAACATGGCATAAATATGTACTTCCAGGGAAGGGGGAGGGGGTACTCACAATGACTGCCATTTTACTTTATTTAACAAAGTTAACATGAAATGACTAATTTGATCTCTCTCTCTCTCTCTCTCTCTCTCTCTCTCTCTCTCTCTCTCTGTTGGAGATAATATCAATATAAGGTATATGTTAATTTTGTATTTGGTAATAAAAACAGGAAGCAATGAATATTTCATTCGCACCCCAACCTAGGCGTTTATTACGCTCCTATCACCTTCGCCATTACCTGGGCGTTCACTATGCTCCTATCACCTTCACCGTAACCTGAGCGTTTATTACGCTCCTATCACCTTCACCGTAATCTGGGCATTTTACGAAGCCACATGTATCATCTTTCTTCTTATATCGGAATTTCTGAGAGATCGGTATCTGGAGATTGTAATCATTGATAAATTTAGCAAATCTATATACATGTACATTTATGTCTGTGTTTTAATATTTAGGTATCTAGAGGGTCGGATCCCAGTCCCACACAGGTACTGGATTTATGGTCAAGATGTTCGAATGAAGGACAAAACAAGTTTTGACAATATGTTAAATGATAAAGGAATTTTGTAGAGTGGAAATCCTTTTACTGACCGTGGTGTAAAATACATGTGTATCAGTCACAATTATCAATTTGCCAGAACGCAAATGTTCCGTTACGTCCATTGAAATTTAGCTTCCTATCTATCAAATCTATTGTTCACGATTTGAGAAGATTTCATCTCACTAGAAAAAAAAAGAGAGAGAAAAGGAAACTGTATACATAAACACCATATTTACGATCATCCGTATTGCGGGAGACTTCGACACTAAACGTGGTTTATACCATTGTATAAGCTCTGAAACGAACACGTTTTAATCGTGATAAATTATTGCAGGAAAAACTTAGGCCATAATACACTGTATTAGCATTTAGTAGGCATTTGCACCTCTCCAGATCCATTAAAACATCACTATAGAAAATCGTTGGTATTCAATTAAACTCTATACGTTACGCCTGTTATCTTCAAGATCAATGCCACGGTACGACTATAAATGCATGCACATGTACCTAGACAAAGTCTCTTAAATAATAGACTGTATTGGTAAATCACTGATTAATTCACTTGTCAATACATTAAGATAACATAACTTAGTGACAATATAACCAAAAGGATGGTGCCGCTCGTGATGATATTATGATGCAATGTGAAACAAACATACCGCGTAAGTTATCTATTCCTTTACGTAATGGTCATTTGATTTTCTCTCCAATATACGTAAATTACAGCACAATTATGAAGTTTCAATTCATAGACATTAAGTTAACATATTGTTGAATATGTTAGCATGTACCTATATGACATATGTCCTTATTTTTTTTTTAAGGGATTAAATTCTCTCTAGTTCTGATGTACAGAGTGTATGTTTTGAATTGTTTTATTTTTCTGCATACTCCAATCCTCTAAACACGATTCAATAAAAAATTAAAAAAAAAAAAAAAAAAAAGAGAGAGAAAAAAAAATTAATAATAATAAAAAAACCGAGTTGTGAAAAAATATTTGTTTTTAAAATTCTTTTTAAGGAAATGCCGAATGTTAAAGAAAATACATACCACGGCGAGAAAACTGCTCCCAGAAAATTATCAATGATACTGCGTCCTATATTGTGCTATTCATCAGAAAGTGACGTGTAAGTATCGCTATGATATCATATATTGGAAATTTTATACCCACCTATGCTCGTTGCTGATAAATATTCAAAAGATGTGACACGGTACTCCCAAAGACCTACACGAGATATAATTACATTTGTTCATTGCAATCCTTCAACACTTTTAATTTCCCAAAGTGCGGTTGCCTTCTCTAATGACACTTCGAAACTACGAGTGAGGATTGAAACATGGATCGCAAAAACTAATTAGCAAGAAACAAAATTTCCTCTTTGTCTCAGGTGAAAAGAAAAATATAAAACTATACGGTCTTACAGATCAGATAGACCAGATTCAAAAAAATATCGGATTTATTTTATACTATTTTGTGTAGACAGATTCTCAGTCATGGGCATAAAGATATATACACAGCATATTAAGAAATAAACAATATCACATTTTCTTAAAATTCATAACATTCTAGATTTTCTAGACTAGTGGAATTTTATCACATATATAATAGAATTTCCTACAAAATTATTTTCACGATCAATTGCAAGTCCTTCCAATATTTTTATAATACATTTTGGACAAGAACATATTGTTAACTTCTAAAGCTACTGCAGTTTTAGATAAAAATCCTATTTAACCTTAAATCGTTAGAAATTGAATAACAAATCAACATTAAATCTAGTATGATTTTTTTAAAAATTCGACAAAAACAATATTTTTTCTGAGATGGGTTTTATCGAGAAACAACAAATATGATAGGTAAAATTTCATTAGTTCTAAATCACTAGAAATACCTTGTGAAAACTTACCTCTGAAAAACCCATGATTGTATTCCGATCGTGTCACTCCCTCGGGGTTTTAAACTTTAAGTGATTACTTTCGGAGCTTTCGATTTAACTTATACGGAGTTCATTTATACCGTTTCATTTAACGATAATTTCAGCAAGGCAAGAGATGCATTTCATAGTGGTCATAAGCGGTTGAAATAGATTTATAACTTCCGGTCTGAAGCTTTTATGTTTATTCCCCCCGTTCCCCGTCACGCTTTGTTGTACATTTGCTCTGATGACGTCTAATTTATGGACATGGGTGGGATGTCCAACGGTAGTTGTCTTAAGGCAGCCAGCTCTCGTCTTTCCTGGATCGTTTTCTCCAATTGTCCCGGCCAAAAATGTCAATGAGACGCTCACAAAGTAGATCTATGTCCCCATTGTCGACGAAAAAAGATGCAGTAATCAGATATCATTATGTTTGCTGGAAGAAAGCTGTGCACGTTTAAACTTTCTTTTTTACTACCATACTAGAAATTGTTCCATTGACTAAAGTTTATGTAAATAGGGGGTGAATCATTTGAAGTTTTGTTTTAAAAAATGAAATTCATTTTAAACCATTTTTAATCTATGACATCATGAACACGATTAGACAGTACCGCTATGTCTGTACAAGCTTGTGAGATACAAATGTACATATATTTCATTGACAGTTGCATATATTTTATTGCAAGGAACATATATTTTGTAACACATATGTCCCATCTTGATAACGGACTGAAATGAGTCCTTACGTGTTCTTAAATGAAACATCAATTTCATATTTCTTGTATTTTAAAACTTTTCCCGGATCTAACGTTTTCGTACATTACGAATAAAAGACATTTTTCTTTCCTTTTTCTTTGTTATCTGTGTGTGTCTTGTGTGTGTTTCTCTTCCTTTGTCCTTTTCAGATCTAAATCTGTCAGTGTCCCGTAATGGTAAGCATTGATGCTGTAAGAACACTGCATAGATCACATAGAGATGAAAGACGGCTGTCAAAACAAATGGAATATTTAGCAAATGACTAATTGTTGGACTGTGGAGTGTATAAGAACTCCCTCACCTATAAATCGCAATTAAAATTACTCTCTCGATTTCTCATTACAGTTTATCACGAAAGGGAACTATTTTCTTCACAATAGTTTAGTTGATGGTTTCATTACGTCATAAACAATGCGACGTTTCTCATAAAGGTGCTTTCAGTGTTGCATGAAAATTGCTGGTGAGAACCGGAAGTTGGGATTATTGTAATGTCGATACACTTATGGACCCTGTGGGATTTAGGCATCATTCCTAAATCCATTCACAAGTATTATACCCATATATGTCATGTCAAACGTTGCTATATTCGATCTTTTCCATTTGTATTGTATAATTTGTCATTTGTATTGTATATTGTCCATTGTTATTGTATAAGTTTCCATTAGTATTCTATATTTTCCATTTGTAGTGTATATTTTTTTTCATTTGTAGTGTATATTTTTCATTTTTAGAATATACAATACAAATGGAAAATATATAATACAAATCATATTTTACAATAAAAATGAAAAATTATACAATATAGATGGGAAAGATCAATTATTGCAACGTTTGACATGCCATACTTTATATGAAATTCGTAAGAGAGAAAAACTATACTGAAATCAAAAGACTTGCAACTTGCATTAACGTGTGTGTAGCAACACAAAATATAATAACCACGCAATAATAAACTCAATTACATGTGTATTACATTTTGTGGCGAGTTCAACGCAGAATGTAATACCGTAAAATGTAATGCATGTTTTATCTATTGTCCTTTTAAAACAATGAATACTTTGTACACATTGAATTCAAATAATAATTAAGAAAGCCACGGATACAGATTTCATAACCATAAATTTCATGTTTATTCCATTTTGCGTTTAACTTAGTACATTTTGTGCTGATTTCGCCGCAAAATGTGATAACGCCATATGTAATAATTGCGCCCCAGATATCAAAACAATGATAATATTATGATTAATTTAAAAGAAAAAAGAAAACAATAACTCGATATAGCTCTCATCATTTAATGGTATACTTATCTTTGCTTTAATTTATAAAGCATGCATTAATTCAAAATAATTAATACATGTAATATCTTCTTGAGTTGGCGCTCAATAGATCTTGCATATTGATATTTACATTTTCAACTGTTTTCTCTTATATAGCACTATTACGAGCAATATGTATTTATCATTGCCCCTTTCGATAACTTAATTATTTCCCTCCAGTGCGCTCTCTTATGTTGAAGGCGCTGACTTCCGGTAGGTATAAAGTTGTTATGACGCAAGAACGTGATTGATAACGGCAATATAATTGTGTTTTGTTGTGACTTGAAGCAAGCTTTTTGAAATGGAATCTTTTGAAAAATGACCAAAAAACAAAAAACAGTTGATTGAATTTCTGAGAAAGTGTCGACAACCAACTTACGGAAATAAACCCGAACTTGTCCGTAGAGCCAGAGGAGCGAAAGAATTGGGGTTAGAGAGCAACATAGACGGTGTCGATTCGGCAGTAGAATTAAAAGATAAAATGAGAATTTTCCAGTTCCATCCCAGCTTACGACAGGCTGGCTATCGGACTGTGAGTATATTCCTGACCTTACGGAAAACGAAATTTACAACTACATGTATCTTGTTTTAAGTAAACGTATGTTTGATTCAACTCCACAGTCTGCAAGGCGTCAATTAAAAGCCAAGATATTTTATGATGAAGGCCATGTACAACATATAGAAGTTAATCCAGTTACAAAAGACTCTTCACATTGCATTATTAAATGTGAATACCTACCTTCCATTCCAACCAAAGACAAAACTAAATAAAACCAGCATACAAAACTTGGGTGTACATATCAAAATCACTGGAAGAGTGCATACAGCCGAATGTAATTGTGTTGCTGGGTAAGTACAAACGGGATCGACAGAGATCACGGCTGTGCGTATGAACATTTGTAGGTTACCGGTACTACTTTTACTAAGGCAATACACATCAAACCACAAAGTCTATCAATAGATGAAAGAAACATCACAAAATGTATTTATGATTTTATTTGTATTCCAAGCAGTGGACTTTCATCAATAATAAACACATTTCTGTCTAAAATGTCGTCTGCTACCCTGGTCATCCTTATGTAAACGATGGCTGAATTAGGCAACTTTGATATGGGTGATGCGGAATTGTACCTTCTGCTAGATGATGACATATTTGCATCACTAGATCTTTCCTATTTGGCACCTCAGAGGTGCATTAAGACCTACACACCGCAATGCCTGCGTGCCACTGTGATGCCGGTTTCCAAACACACCAAATCATGTTTATGTCGGGGCATCGAAAGGAGGCGACGTTGAAAACCTATAACAGAAATTTTTCGGTTCAACAGAAGCGTTCAGAGAGCTCATGTTTGTCAATTAGCCTACAAATCCAAATCAAACCGTCCTTTACCTTCGTATACTTCCACATCCTCTGCTATGTCAATTCTGTCAGGAGATTCATCTGCGTCCTCTGTCCTGTATATAAATGATTTGCGTACACCTGACGACTGCCGCCCTGTTCTTCAAGTTCTTCCACCTCAGTCCTCTGTTAACTCCGTAATGTCCACAGAATATATTTCAAAGTCGGTCGTCTTCAACTTTCAAAAGTGAAAAGGATAAGGAAGAGATCCTGAGTTAATATATAAGTCTTTGTTGATATACCTGCTTTTCACCGTCTTAATAATTAAAACAGATCTTCATTTGATGGAACTTTGTTTTGTGTTTTCGTCATTTTGAACGAAGCGTTATGTAGGTCAACAATGTGAGGTGTATGGAAACGTGTTGTTAACACAATTCAGCAATTTTCATCGATCAAAAATGTAAATATACATGTAATTGATAAGGTATCATTTTAAAATATCTATCGGGATATAAATACGGGTTGGTACATTATGTACGTAACCAACCCGTATTTATATCCCGATAGATATTTTAAAACGATACCTTATATTATTTTCTAAATGACAAGCATTTTTTTGATTGGTTGTTTGGTGTACATCCCATCGAGAAATTTTCACTACATTAAGACGTCACCAGTTGTAGGTGAATTACCAATTTGGATTTCCCCACTTAAGCTGTAGCTTGTGGTCCCTTTTTACCATCCCCGTTTTGAAAGAAAATATGATTTATATATTATACTTCTTGGTAAATATTAAACACTGATGTATCCCCAGTAAGTGTACATTCCTTTCCCCTTGGAATATTGTGATATAATGGTAGAAAGCTAAGTTTTAAATGGTCACCCTTAGTCTGAAAACTACAGAAATACTAACCGAGGTCAATACAGGTAAATGAGGTAGACAGAAAATGTATAGTTTTTGTAGATTTTTATTGTAAATTATTTACGAATTTCATAGTCAGCACAATATTGTCCAGTCTTGCCTTTTGGGTACAATTTTCTTTATTATAAAACGACTTAAAATAAAAAAGAGAAATCTGGACAACCTTGTGCTCGATATAAACAAAGGCTTTAATAACCGGTCATTCGATGGACACCAATAGAGATCTAACAAAAACAGACAAGCGCGATTTCAAAAGACGGCATAGCTCTTAATGTTAACGAACTTTTCAGTAAAATAAAATGCCAAACCTCTAAGTTTAGGCATTAATAATTTAATTCTTATTGTATCCTTGTCTCTGATTGGTTAAATTCCAATTGAGGAACGCAAGTTATTTTTGTAGGTTTGGTATGGGGACACACACCCTTAAAGGTCACATGAAACGATATCTGAAGAAATTGAGTTATGTATGGAAAATCATTAATCAAGGTTTATTAAACAATAATTCAATTTTACTTTTTTTATTCAATGCATTATAACGTCATAACAGCTGATCAAATGTACTCGATCACAAAAATTATTTTTGATGATCGCTGCTGATCTCCCTTGCTGATGACGTCAAAAAGACCCACTGTGATGTAAACAACTAGGTCTTATAACATGGTATAACGAAGTATTTTAAAACTGCATAGCTTTGGAAAATGCCAACGTGTGTTGCATTTAATTGTAGTGCATGTGTTAGGTTGTAGAAGAGGGTGCATATATACCTCTTCCCAAGGGATACCAGATTTAGATGAAAAAAATATATGGGTATACAAAATCTCCGACGAGATGGATTCAGTGTTGCCATGAACATTGCACTTCAGTACATCCGTCGGTAGCCAAACAATGTGGACACAAATAGATCAATTTCAAATCAGACGCTGTGCCAATAATATTTTCCAAAGACTGAGAAAAATAAAAATATATATTAAAGTCAAGCGCTTAGTTAAAGCGTTAAAGTTAAAGTTATTACTAAATTACACAAAGGTTGGATATCATTGTAATCACAAAAATAACATTTCATCAATGAACGTGAACTTTGAATAAATCTACTCAAAATTATATTCTATTTTCATATCTTATCTACATTACAAACTATCAGTCAACAGTATTCGTATAGTTTCATGTTTATTAGGCCTATACGTGTAATATACATGTACCTACACGAGTATCCCAAAAGTGTGTAATTTTTATTTTCTTATTATTAATTGTAAAATTCAGTTGAATTAAAATTGTAAATAAACCTTTAATTCTGAAATTAAAAAAAAAAATCATGAAGTATCATTAAGATATTATAATTTATATTCCATATACTATATCAGTACTGATATTACTAAACATACTTATAAAAAAAAATAATTTTTTTTCTCATTAAAATAATATTTGAACAGTGGGGATGTAAAGTGAGAAAGTAAATACCTGCTATAGAATTATAAACGCAAGCAATTTTTTATGATTAAAAAATATAGAAGCACCCACTCTCCCATTAAAACAACGATTTGTGAATTTTATACTTAAATTGGGACACATGAGAAAACACTAGCTAATTATGAAGAACCGTGCGCAAGTACAATAGATAACATCCATGATAAATTTACCACATTTAAGGTACTCTACACTTACAAGAATATTTTAGCGCTATTTCAATATTGTGGTTATTCGTATCCCGTGGGGATCCGGGTTAGAATAGGTCTTGGAGCAGTACCCCTTTGCTTGTCGAAAGAGGCGATTCTTCGGATGAGACCGCAAAAATCGAGGTCCCGTGTCACAGCAGGTGTGGCATGATAAAGATCCCTCCCTGCTCAATGACCATAAGCGCCGAGCATAAGTCTAAATTTTGCAGCCCTTCACCGGCAGTGGTGACGTCTCCATACGAGTGAAATATTCTCGAGAGGGGACGTAAAATAATATTCAATCAATCAATCTACTACATCTTTATCGTGCCACACCTTCTGCAACACGGGACCTCGGTTTTTTGCGGTCTCATCCGAAGGACCGCCCCATTTAGTCGCCTCTTACGACAAGCAAGGGGGTACTGAGGACCTATTCTAACCCGGATCCCCACGGGATTCATGTAGAAGTTTTCACAGAGTTAAAAACCGCAAATTATTGCATTTTCTGATATTTGAAGATTTATTTTGGGTAGGCCTAAACAATACAATTTCCCGTATTTTCCCAATCTGTCGTCGATGAGCGACTTCAAAGTCGATCTCTATCTCTAATGGGCAGCGAAATACGCATTGCATGCATAGTCTACACATATTTTCTATCATGACAGACTTCACTTTCGATACAATATTTTGATAAATGGCTAGGCTCCGTAGAACTAAGATTAAAGATGGCGACCTTTTCAGCTAGACGCTTCGTCGTTGTTGCTAAGTGAATCATTGCGCGGCTCAGTTGACTTGTATTTTTCCGAGTTTATGTACATTTTGATAAACGAAGGTTAGCATCTTTGTCTCTTGTATTAAATTATAAGGAATGACTTTAATTCTGGGGCAAATTATACGAGGCCCTAAATCGTTACAGTCCCAGAGTCGTGTCCCTTTTGTTTTCCTCGCGTATCTCGCGAGATTTTATCCTAGGTTGCGCAATCCGTGAGAAAAATTTTACTATGATATGTGACATCACATCTTACTACAAACAGCCGACAATGCGATCAAAATAGGTAATTTTTTTTTTTTTAATTCAAATGTTTGCTAAGATGACTTAATCCCAAATAAAGACACAGATGGAAATGGTCAAATACACTTCTAAACCCAAAATTTAAGAATATAACATCGGTTGTCTCCTTTGTTGACATCCAGCGAATGAAAGTCATGTGATCTGATTGGAATGTTTAAGGCCAAACAAAGATGATTTTCGTTACAAAGAGTGAAGTTCCTTATAGCATTTTTAAAGTGTATTGTGTTATTATTAGGTTAGTGTTTACCAAATGGGCACAGTGTGACAGACGTAACCACTGGGTTCATTTAATTTACTGCTCACCTGTGAGATTTGTAAGAAGGAATGACTCGTTTTTCTGTCCTCACTGTACAGAAGAGTGATTAAAATGTTTACAATTATCCCAATATGCTTTACTGTTATTATTATATATTCATTAATTTTTTTAATGTTAATTACATTGTTAAAATTGTTATCCAATGTTATTATATTTGTTAACTGAATTTGTTATATCGTGCAATTCCCCATTTATTCATTGTTGCATTATTTTTCATTATAAACGAATCTTTAGACTGATTTGGCCTTACAGTTTTGTTTATATCTGACGTCACGACTCTAGGACCAGTTTTTCAAAATGGCGTCTCCGCTTCATTGGTGTTTGCAGTGCTCGATTATTTATTTATTAAATGAAAAAATAATGAAAATAATGTAAAGTCCTACGAAGAAATAGAAGTCCTTTAGGTATGTTATAATAAATTTAGTGTAACAAGTTTAAACAAGCGATTGATGTGGCAAACATCCTTAGGGTAACGACTCATGGACCTCCGAGGATATAACCTGGTTTGGGTTAGTTTACGCATTTTCATAATCCGCTTCGCGGATTATAAAGCGTAAACTGACCCAAACCAGGTTATACTCGTATAACTTGCCCAGAATTAAAGTCATTCCTTACTTGAAATAAACATCTTGGGGCATTGCCAATTGCATAATTCAAACTTTGATGGTTTACTAAATCATTATGGGCTGTATGTCACAGTCAAAGTGGGGAGGTCCTTTATACCTATGCTTAACGCTTACGGCCGTAGCAGCGATGGTTCATTAACGCCTTCCGCGACACAGGACCTCCGTTTTTAAGGTCATATCCGAAAGACCGTGATTTTCACTTCCAAATGCCGAACGTTTGGCGAAGGAGCACTCGCTACCTACATATAAGATTTAGGTTTGACGTGGCCATGGTATGAGCGGGAATCAAACTCACGAGCGGATCTCAAACTCAAGACTTCCCGGAACGAAGCGGACTCTCTACCACTGAGCTACCGCGACGGGTAATTTTGTGTTGAACTCGAAGCAAAATATAATAATTGCACTCGTATATCAAGATAATGATATCGTTAATGCAATGGGATATAGTAGTGAGTTGCGTTCCCTTGTTTCCCGCTAGGCGGCGATACTTGTCCCGGTCCAAGAACATCTTGTTTACATTGGATGCGAGATATCAGCAGTAAAGTTTAACAATATGTTTCTTTGCTTATATTTTCAATCGGGACACTGGACTTTGCAAAAGAAATGGTTTGATTAGTTTAGTTCAGTTTAAAAACGAATTAAGGAAAAAAGAATGCGAGAGTCTCAGGTCGGAGAAGAAAAGTTTTCGACAGGTAATTCGATACTCAAAACCGCATGTTACATTCAAGCATCATCTTTGCATGACTTAAGAAAACCGTGATTTAATTTGTTCCAGCAAACTTGAGGTATACGATAGAAATGCCATCTTTGGATGCCCAGAGTTTTAAATTCCATTGGAGAAATGAGGCAGTTGCTTCACTAGATCTTTAGCAACGACACCCCCCTTTTCATCAAAATAAATGTTGTATGTAACGACAACACTCAATGATGTTGTTATAAAATAACGTACATTGAACACACAATTCTCTATCACTATACAATCTGCACGGAGATTGGTTTCTATCAGTGAAGTACACGTATAGCAGTTATATTAGTCAATCAATGTTCAATACAGTTCGGGATTAAATTAACTTCAAAGAGATCAAGGTATAGATAGCTCCAATAAATAAACAAAATAGTCATAATTTTTACGAAAACAAAAATAGAAGAGAAGTCTTGAAATAGTGACAAGATTTTAATTATTATACAAAATAGAATAGGAATGATTATATCATTTAGGTCTGCACTGCTATGCCAGTTGGTTCGTTGCCTTGCGAAGATAATTTTCTGCAGTGAGACGTCTTAAGGATTGGAGCAGGTCTGCTATGAACGATGATAGGCTGGTCGGTCTTGGATTGTTGTTTATTCACAGAAATCAGAAAGTTTTTTCGATAGATTCGCTGATTCCAAGCATCGCCGAATTGGACAATTAAGATTTTAGAGCACATAACAATGCTTACTAAATGTCTTCCTCTGAAAATATAAAAGGTTTCACGAATGGCACTATGGACACAGAGATAATAAAACTTCTACAGCATGCAGATGATGCGTCATTGCCGTTATTAGGTGTAAAATATATGGAAAACGCTACAGATTTAATCAGTAACTTTAGTCGAGCTTCAGGTATGCAATTAAACATGAAAAAATCGAGGGGATTTTACTTGGACCCCTTAAATATAGACATAAAACTTTATACGATGTGAAAATTATAGATAACCTAGTCCGATATCTTGTAGTATATATTGGTCATGATCTTGAAAAATGCTATAAGAAAAACTGGTATAATACGGTAGAGAAATTAAATCAAAGTACTGAAAGTACTTAAAAGCGCTAAGCTGACTTCATGAATTTTGTATGTAATGTTAATGAGCAGGAACAACATTAAAAAAAGGTTTATGCATTATTCTTTATTTTCGCATAACTAAGTAGTACATTTTCTGTAAGAAAATAACAAATATGGATTGGAAGCAATGACCTGAAACTTTTCAACACGTAAATATAAATTTTATATGATGTTGTTAAAACAATGGTCACTATGATAATTTTGATCCCACACTAAACTAAAACCCTGTCCTTGGATCATGAAATTTACAATTTTGGTAAAGGACACCTGTTCTTATTAAATATCTATAATCAGAATTTAATATCAATAGCATTACCACCGCTTCGGTGGTCCAGAGGTAAAGTGTTCGCTCTGTATGCGGGCGGTCGGGGTTCGAATCCCGGCCACGACAGACCTAGTTCGTTAAACAGGTAGTGACAGTTCCATCACCAAACTCTCGGCATCAGGTGTGAATGTCACGGGTCCTCGGAGATGGCCTTTAAAACGGATGTCCCGTGTCACAGTAGGTGTGGCACGCTAAAGAACCCTCACTGCTCAATGGCTGTAAGCGCCGAGCATAGGCCTAAATTTGAAGCCCTTCACCGGTCTTGGTGACGTCTCCATATGAATAAAAAATTATTGAGAAGAACGTTAAACAAGATACAATGAATCAATAGCATTTAAGGCTATCAATCAATAGCATATTTAAGGCTATGTTATTCAAATATTTGACAAATAAACACTTTATACCCTGTTTAGCTCCCACCCATCTTCCCAAGGCAAGGGTTTCTGATCCGCTCTGCTCCGGTCCCTGGATCATTAAATGCTCTACATGACTATGCATTTTTTTCTCTTACAGATGTGATGTTATAGAGAAGAACATTTTTGGTAGAAAATGTGAAAACAGTTGTAATGGTAATTTTCGGTATAAAGTGTTCAATTGTTATTACGCAACTAACTTACTGTTGTGTTCCAGTTAAATAGTGTATGAAATATTTTTAGAATACAACTGAAATGAAACAAATCAATAGTTTGATACATATATGTAAGTCACTTATAATAGAAAGGAACAAACAAACTGGACAAAAAAGAAAATTACACATAACCACATACACTAACAAATGCCACATGTCAAAACACACCAATAATGCAGGATTATGAAACGCTTTACATCAATTTCATTACCTTACCAGAAATCATTTAAATACACACATAAACATGCATCTGTATGACTTGTACTACAGAATCCAGTGCATAATTATATGTAAATAGCAATCAAACCATGAAAGTGGAATTATTTTTTGTAATCAATAATGAAGTTATTTTCAATTCAAAATCAGGTTGGAGAGAATCTGAATCCAAATAAGTCCGATAAATACATGTATAACTGAAAACAAAATTTAGGAAGTTATTTAGAAAAGATATTCATCATACATGTACAGTATTACTTTGAAACTGAATACTGCGTCATCAACAAGACATGAAAGTTAGTGCAAGAGGATATACTAATTCAAATATGATGATGAATTAGATTAACATATAAGCATGGATTTACATTTAGCAATTGTAGTGATTGTTTTTTATACGTAAATCTAAAAAAAAAAAAAAAAAAAAAAAATAAAAAACACCAAAAAAACCAAGAGTTTGTACACAGGTATATTAAACGCTGTACTCATCAACTTGTGTGTATTACACTTCTTGTGTAAAAGCTCATATTCGTATTGCAAAGGAGACTCATTCGTTTGTCTGAATGGGACATAATACACATTGCTATTGTTTTAATTTTATAAAACAGTTCTTTATATGAAAATGCCAATAACCTTAGCAAAAAACCATAAGATTCGAAGCTTGTGTAGGAGTTCTAATATGCAAAATTTACAACATGTAAATGTAGCTAAATGAGAATCCCAAACTAGGCACTGAAAAGTTACAAAAGTAATTTTCAAACGGTAATGTTCAAACCGCTGTTAGAAATAATGAAGAGGCATCTCACCAAAAAACTAATGCATCTTTTTTATATGAAAAGATCGTTCAACGAAAACAAAATGTGGGGACAGGGAACAACGACAGTACATCCATGCCCCTCCCCCTTCTTCATCATTTGTACGTTCGGAAATACATGTAGCATATGCATGTCATTGTCAATTGTTTGTTTGAAGTACAAAGAAATTGAAAACATGATTACTTTTCGTTGTATGCAAGGTGAAAATAACGAACAGTGATCAATCTCATAACTCCTACAAGCAATACAAAATAGATAGTTGGGCAAACACGGTATGTAGCGTGCTGTGGACCGCAAACCATTTCACATTCATGCTTGACACAATGGCAATGTTTATCTAACACTTGTTCTAAACATATGTATTTCAGTATACAGCCCTCGTAAAATTCCACGCGGTGTTTTGAATACTTGAAACCGGGGTATTGTCTTCCATATTATAATATAATATAATATAATGTTGTACCTTTTATCTTTTCCTTGCCCCAAGACTATTATTTTTAGTCTCATTTTTGAAACTAAATCACGAAATCAAATTTGATTGTGTTGACAATGATTCTGAAGAATATCTTGGTTGTTTAGAAATAATAAAGTAAGCTTAAGTTACACCGTTGCATCCTCTAAATTTCTGCATGACCGACTTACATATATGATCGGGGAAGGTGTAAGCAATTACGCAATATCATCCTTCTGAGACACCGATCTCTGTCCTTCGCTGTCAAAGCATAATCGTGCACAAATTCTTTCTCGTTCACAATGGACGCGGATCAGTTAATTTTTTACTGTGTTGCACACATTTTTGCTGCGTCGGACAAAAATTTTACTGAGTCGGAACAGCAGCCAAAACACACGTGGAAAACCCTCCTGTTTCGTGTATAGCTTAATGACGTGGCTTCTAATTATAGATTGCTCCATGCAAATTGATTTTCCTGGCCTCTAAGCGCAATGCGAAGGTAACAATGCAAAGGCACCCTAGCTAAAACAGTTTCATATACATATTCTTATTCAATTTTAGATTTTGAATCACTTTAATTATTACAGACGCAGATTCAAATGGGAATTTTAACTGAAGAATGACCTGCATCTGTGTCTCACTTTCCCCAAGAATGAGGACAAAAATATCACCCTTTTTATACATATTTTGTTCACTGTTCAACGAGCTGTATTTCCGGGGGGGGGGGGGGGGGGGGGGGGGAAGATGCAACTGCATATATGAATGTTATCCCCGTGCTAGATCGGTTGCAAAATTACGACTACTTTAAACACGACTTGACTACAGCGATGCATAAATTCGCCTATAGGTGGCGATAAACCGGAAACATGATGACGAAAGCAAAACCCAACTGGCGGCAATAAGCAGCACCTAAGCTACGCTTAGCACTTAAAAAGTATTAACGTGTGGAAAAACAGAAAACTTAATTACTCTCTTTGTACAATCATTAACACGTTAGCACTTACACAATTATATTTCAGTGCCACCTATCTGGTGTAATGGGGAAAAAATCCATTATTTTACACTCCTTGGGCAAAAAGGAGGGATTCTATATTTAAAGGTCTTTTTTGAACCAAGAGGGGAAACTTTCACCGACATAGAATATTTTTCTAGTGTGACACAAAACAAATCTTACTGGATTTGCGAGTATAATTTACTTAAACGAACTTTAGAGCATTTATAAAAGATTCAAAACACCAATAAAAGCAATTTTGTTAGTGTAACAAAACAATAACAACTTTAGATGAACTTGTAAAATGTTATAAAAAATTGTCATTACTAATAAATCGTTAAACCATATTCTGACAAAACTTTGACATAAATATTCAATGTGGACTTCAAAGAACACGGGAGAGGTTTTCTAAGTTGCTAGAATTTGTAACCAATCCCTTTGTATATTTATACAATAAAATATGTTCAAATCAAAGAACACAGAGAATCAATTTACACATCAAACAACATAAAGCAAAAGATAAACAACTTGCTGAATTCAATTTTACACTTCTATACAATTTATTGAACAATAATAATCTGTGAGTATCTGGAATAAAAACGTATCAAATTTATGCAGTGACTGCAACTTGACGGAAGATATAATACACTTGAAATGTGAAACAAACAATCGTGTTTTTACAAGTACAACCCAATCCTTACAGCAATTTACACGAAGTTTTCTAACTGTGTTGTGTTTGAGCAAGTGGAAGGGGATCTGACCGATGGTTATATATCATTCGAACCAGATTTCATTGCGTCACCTGATAGGCTATATAATTCTTAAGAATTGTCTGTATAAAGAAAACTATGGGCAGTTTCTAACCCCGCCTCAAGGACACCTACACTCTTCACAGTAAATTGCCGTAAGAGTTGGTTGTACTCTGCGTTAAAACACGATACTATTGTATCCTGCGTAGTAATGGTTGTATCCAAATGACGTTTGGCCACGGTGTTTACAATGCTGCAGAAGTCATCACTTGGACAGGGACACGTAGCGCCTCAACACCAAGAACAATAACTCACTACTAAAACACCATTAAAGAGAATATCGATTACATTTTATGTTATTGCATTCTCCGTTGAACTCAACGCAAAATACTACTAACGGAAAATGTAACAATTGAGTTTATTACAGTTTGCTTTGCTACATACGGAAGCGTATTGCTGCCAATTGATATAATTTTTTTGCTATGGTCGTACGTACGAGATACTAAGTCGTATATCGTTTGTATCGACTTATTATCTCGTTATTACGGCTTATCTCGTTATTACGACTTATCTTGTCGTACGTACAACTAGTATCTCGTTATTACGACTTAGTATCTCATTATTACGACTTAACATCTCGTTATAACGACTTATTATGTCGTTTGTACGACTTAGTGTTTCTCGTACGTACGAGTTATTATCTCGTTATTACGACTTAGTATCTCGTTATTACGACTTATTATGTCGTTCGTACGACTTATCATCTCGAAATTACAACTTATTATCTTGTTATAACGACTTATTATGCCGTACGTACGACTTAGTAATGTGTTGTTTATACGACTTATTATATCGTAATTACGACTTATATCATTCGTACGACTTAGTATCTCGTACGTACGTACGACATATTATCTCGTAATAACGACTTATTATCTCGTACGTACGACTTAGTATCTCGTTCGTACGATTTAGTTATCTCGTACGTACGACATAGCAAAATATTACATCAATTGGCAGCAATACGCTTCGTAGTACACATGTGTCACACGGTAAAAAAAAACCATGCAAGCAAAAAATCCATTCTTTTTTCATATGCACGACGTCATTATGATTATATTAGTATTTTTTTAATAGGTGAACTAGGAGATACCATCAATGTACGTGCAGAATTAAAACAAAAAGTTAAGAAGGACTCGGATTAATAATGACTGTTTTTATATGGTTCCTTAACATATTTTAAAATAACATGACGTGCGGCTTCTAGAAAAAGAATTATGCAGTCCAATTTTTTCCCCCCATGTATATCACGACTTTGCTCCTATTTCAAGGTCAACACTCAAGGTGAAAAAAAATCTGATCAAAGCATCAAGATCTTTAATTCCTTTCTAAATTTTGTGGCTAATTTTAAAGAAAACCGCACAGCATGTCTAAATTTTATTAAAATTTATAAAAACTACCGAGAATTATAACACGAATAAGGGTCCATCAAAAAGGAAATTTCCTCTGCTTTTACAGGCTGTATTTACTTCTCCCTATTTCCATATATGAATATTACGAAAGCCGGATAGGCTCATTTTCGAAAAGTGAAAAAAATTAACTCGTTATAACGAGTTACTATCTCGTTATAACGAGTTTTATCGAGTTAGTATTTCGTTATAACGAGTTAATTGTCTAGTTATAACGAGTTAGTATCTCGTTATAACGAGTTAATCATCTCGTTATAACGAGATAATTAACTCGCTATAAACGAATTAATCATATCGTTATAATGAATTAAATATCTCGTTATAACGAGATAGCTATATCGTTAAAATGATACTTTTACGGAAATGTTGTAATACCTTCTCTTATTCCGAAATCTAAGATTAGTTTGAAAACAATTTAATTAAGTAGTAGCATTGATACAATTCCATGTACTTAAACAAATAAACAAAATGTTTTCTTAATCTAGAATTTTCCAAGATAAAAAATAACACGTCAACTTCGTAAGTGTTTGTAAAAATGCATATCTTATAAATTAAATCATCAAAGTATATCAATTTGTAGATGTTTGTAAGTTTTTATATCCTACCGGTAATAATTATCCCCTCGCGCAACTAGTTGCGGAGGGGATATAGCATCGCTACTGTGCGTGTGTCCGTGTGTGTGTGTGTCCATTACAGCTTGTGGGCAAGATTTAAAGAGAACCTTTGCACTAGCGATTCTCAGCCTTTGCATACATATGTGGCATTGTAAAAAGGCGAACCCTATTCATTTTCAAGTTAATCGGTGAAATATTTCTTAAAATATCACGTCTTTACTACCTAAAAACCGTGAAATTTTATGTACGAGTTGACAATACTCACTTCCGATTAATTCAAACTGGTACCCTGTCAAGTTACGATTCAATCTCTCACCAGAGGGCGTTACGCTACGCTCCACAACACCTCTGTTATCGTCTAATTTATAAGAATTTTGTAAAACAGAGCGTGTTTGAAAATAAAATAAATCTGCATCATTTTCATAAATAAAACATACATTTATGAGTTAAAAACATATTGGTAGGTATCGAAACGCTGTATTACGTTAGTGCAACCTCCATTTTTATGGAACTATTTTGTCTTGTCAAATGTATTATTTCACTTTCACTTCGTAACTATGGACTCTACATTAAAAAAAACTAGCGAGAGTATAATGATGAAAATCTGACATTGCACAAAGAACAGAAACGTGCCTTTCTGTTGGAGTCAAAGACGTCATTTTGTCCGAGCGATATCATGTGTTTAGCCGAACTATTTATCAGACGATACCAGAGGTGAAAGTGAAGCTTGCGTAGCGCGCCCTCTGGTGAGAGAATGGTTACGATTCTGGTCGCTTCGGTTGCACAGGGAACCAGTTTAAAGAAAACGAGACAGCTTACGTCTGCACGTCTGCTGCAGGTAAGTTTGTATTTGTGTATTGTCATATTAGGCCTAGTGCACGTTGGCGTGCGCAAAGACAGTCTGTAGGAATTAAAAGCGCTATCTCTGACACTGAGTAATTAAAATAATTTGATGAACGTCGCGGTTTCATTACCAGATTACCCCACGTGTTTACAATACAGAATTAATTCAGATTACCACACATGTCTGTTTACAGAATTAATTCTTGAGGCGTACGTAATTCTTGAAAGCTATAAAGATATTTCACAAGCTTCGTCGACCTGTCAACACCGGTATATTGTCTTTTTACATAACGAAAAAATATTGCTTCCGTGAGAATTTTCTGAGTTCATGCATTCTGCATACAACAACTGTGAGATATATTCAGGTAAGTAAATTACTGAAATTTAGTGCATACGTGATATGTTTCTACTAGGAATAAGGGAAACTGCCCAATCACGTATGTATATGCCCCCCCCCCCCCCCCCCCCCCCAAGCAGATAGTATGCACCTTGATAGGTTTATTAAAAATGCCATGTTAATTACCCCCCCCCCCCCCCCATCACCACCTAATGCTGTTAGAGGTATCTTGATTTTATTCAATAATAAATAGCTATATATATTTAACAAAAACCTATATATGAATATATAGAATGGGAAGAATAAGGGAAACTGCACAATCACATACACCCCCCCCCCCCCCCCCCCCCCAAATGATATGCACCTTGATAGGTTTATTAAAAATACCATGTTAATTATGCCCCCACCACCACCACCAAATAATGTTAGAGGTATCTGAATTTTAATCAATAATAAATAGCTATACAGTATAATCTGTCTAAACCGGCTGTGTGTGGTTCTAAAGAAATTGACCGATTTACACAGTACGGAGTGCAGAATGTTGAAAAGTATGAGAGTTGCTTCCCTTGTATTCGCTGTTTATCATGCATACATGTGTAATGATTACTAACGTTTTATTATATCACAAAAGAATTCAAAATGTGAAACTATAATTGTGTGTTACATCGTCGTGTTCTTTTGAAAAAGTTTCAATTTTTATTAAACGGTATAAAAATCTGGGAATTATTATTATGTATATTATATATATATTGGCCCCATTCCTCATTTATGCCTTGATAATGCATGCATATGTTCATGATATTTCCTGCCGCGAGGGGATGCTCCGCTTAGCGGTGCCCTTGTTGAATATTTTTTCGTGATATCCAATAACAGAAATAAATCCAAGCTGCTGTTAGCTTGGTCAGCCCGTGTACATTTACATTTATCATAATTATAAAAGAAATGAAGTACATTTATTGATATTTTGCAGTGATTGTTAACTTTATTGGTGGATTGGCATTACAGGCTATTTACAAGCAAAAAAATTAATAAATAAATAAAAATCCATAATTATTTAAAATCTAAATAAACCCAACCTTCAAAATCCTGGAAGGGGGGGGGGGTGGGGTAGCACGCACGCACGCACACAGTAAACGACGATTTTTACTCATAACTCAAACTTCACAATCTTAAATCGTAAAGGGTCGGGGGGGGGGGGGGGTAGCAAGTGTTCGTCCTCCTCTACACGGGTTCAATTCATAGAGTCAAATGCTGTCTTGCGAGTTACAGTCCATGCCAATTGTGAGGACGTTCTTTATATACTACTTTTGACTACGGATTACTCCGACTGCCAGATCAAGATATGGGCTTACTGTGGGGTGCGACTGTCAACGCACGCCACCTTCACTTGTTCAAGCTTACAACCTTAAAGAGACTGGTTCACGATTTTTGAACAAAATATTTTTTTATTTTTGATGTTAGATATTAAAAGTATAACTCATTTAATGTTGACACCAAAAGTTTGACCTTCTGAATGCAAGAATAAAAGCAATATTTTAGCCTTAAATATGTGTTATGTAAACAAAGACTCGAGTCTTTTTATGTAAACAAATAAACAAGTGAAATATTAATTTTGTAATAAAAAGCATCTTAATTTTGCATGGTCGCACATTTTAACTTTTAGATGACACATTTTACCCAAAGAATGCTTGAAATATGAAAGTTATAATAAACTTAGATCGATATCCATTTCTTTTAAAGGGACTGATTCACGATTTCCCCCAAAATTTTATTTTTCACTTTTAATGATCAAAATCTACTGTCTAATATGTTTTAAAAATTTCACATAAAAATTAAGGTTATACATTATCAAAGAAGCTCATTTTAGAGAGTTCATTATTTGTTTTGTAAACAGAGATTGCGGTACGTTATTGTTTACGAAATTTTCAAAAGAGCCATGCCCTCCTCCCGTTTTGTATGCAGAGTGGGGAGACCACCAGGTTATGGGGCCACTTGATCCCAGAGTACACCAAGGTACCCCCAGTCCCCGCCCCAAACCCTGAATTGCAACAATAAGGTATACTTTATTTTGGGGTTAGCTGTGACAAGTAGTGTATCCCACAAAAGCAAAAAATATAACCCCTACAACTTCTACAGAAAATGGTTTTGACAAGAATCCGTTTGGGGTACTGAAGGCAGCTGTGATATTCATAGTTCGCGTTCATATGGTATGGCTTGTGTTCACCTGATCCCTTCTCGGCTAGGATGGGCACATGTCTCGCGGTATTCTGCAATGTGAAAAAAAAAAGAGAAGAAAAAGACAGTAGCAAAGCAGATATGGGAATTATGCCATAGTAATACAATAGGTGGATGGGTTGGGGAAATTAAACAACTTTCTTGTTCGCATCTCTCACCAGAGGGAGCGTTACGCAAGAGAATGTCTTGTTCGGTGGATTTCGGAAAAGACAGCGACATCCGGTGACTGTTGTTAATTAACTCATACCGTAGCATAGTCGTACCATAACAGTCGAAAGGCAATACCGGTGTAGTATTAAATGATAAGATACGCCCTGGGTGACAGCCCGGGTAGAAACCTGTACTAAATTAATAGTTGACTATTTGATATAAAATCAAAAAATCGTGATTAATTATTATATCCAGTGAGCTAAGCACTCTGCAACACATGCCAACTTGCTCATGCATACAAAAGAACTGTTTATCAAATGCGCAAAGTATATGGATATATTTGATACCAAATGCAACCCGATGGACAAATCTGATCCAAGCCTTATAATGCATAGAGATTGCCTTGAAATGATAACACCTGTACATATGAACATGACTTTATTGATGCTTCAAAATATACAGCAGCTCAATTTACACAATACAACATATGGAATGTAACAAGACTTAGAGGTGGATGGAAAAGGCCGCAATTTTTTGTGGGGGACAGGAGGATACATACAATTGTACCAAGACAGTATGGACACAAAGGAGGCCGAGTGTAAGCACAAGTACCTGATCCGAACGATTACCGCGTTCTGGAACAGTGTAAGTGGGACTGCCCTTTTCCCTGTCTCCAGCGCCACCTAGTTTTACATTTACTTTACCAGACTGTGGTATCCCCCCGCTTGAACGAGGTGGGGGTGGGACCAGCCCTGGCAGGCCATGACCCACGAGTGTTACCATATTTGCACAACTACACACTTATTATTTTGAGCCCCCCCCCCCTTGATTTGTATGCAGGGTGGGGAGACCACCAGGTTATGGGGCCACTTGATCCCAGCTTACACTAAGGCATCCCCCAGTCCCCGCAGCAAGACATAAGGACTATGTCCCCCTACAAAAATTGTAATTGAACACTTAATTTTGAGCTATTCTGAAGGGTAGATGTTAGATGTCTTATCTAAAAACAACTGAATCCCAGATTGCAAGTTGTTGAGAAAAATGTCGAGACCTGTTTTCAACAAATGGGTACCATCATGCATGAACAGGGAAGTTTCTGAAACGATAACAGTTGTGTCATGGTTAATATATAAGCCATTAACCTCCAGGGTAATAAACATTTTAATAGCCTTATTGACGTTTAGATGTTTCCTATTGACTTTGCCACCTGCAGTAAGTGGGCACTATGCCAATACAATCTGGGCAACATCGGTGAAAAAATTAGGGTAGTATTGGGAAGAAGTACCTCGTAGCGGTACAAACTACACTGGATGTTATGGACAAGCTCAATGCTTGTCAATTCAGGTGTAGTAAGGTCGTTAGAGCCTAGACGTATTAGCAAATATTTTGGTGGAGGTAGACGAAGTAAATGGTCAGACACCAGCCTATCCAGTTGGTCCCAATGCATTCCCTTACGACCTTGCCAATGGATTGAAACAGGTAAGTTAAGGTTGCTTCCCCCTGGCCGCTGTATGGTGTGCTGCCCCAAAAGGGATTGATGATCCAAGAATCCAAATCGTAGTAGTACCTACAATAACTTTGGCATGATTAGCATTGATGAACATAAAATTAGATCAGAGTTGTATTCGGATGTAACTTAAATATGCAGCAGATCGCCATCTTCCCTTGGCCTTGATTTCCGAATCAGAAATGACAATTTTTGCTAATTATGTTGCCATGCCTATTCTGAAGCTGTGCGACCTAAAATGGTACTCCTATGAATTGCAGTGATATTTGGAGTACTGCTTGGTATTTTGTTAAGGGCTTAGTGTTCAAGTGTGCCAGCAAGGGGTGTGTGTTATACACTTGGTCTTGAAGACGCAAAATTTTCAAACAATGCACAATTGATTGAAGACCCAAACGGGAGCATTTTATCAAAGTAGTACTTTCCTTGAACTCTGAACCCAAGCGTCTGATTTACACCAGGGGATGCAGGGAGCAGCATAAATGCTGACTTAATGTCAATCTTTGCTAAAATTGCCCCTTCCAATTTTTGCTATAAACTGTGCTGCTTGGTCTATGTTGCTACTAGGTTAAGTGTGTAGTTACGGTGTGGAATGATATCCACTTTCACCGAGTGCAACAGGACTGTTTAAGTGGATCAAGGAGCATGTCAGCACCGACCTCCATTACACCACTGGATTCCTGAATGTACTTACTACAAGGTACTCTGTACTGTCTTTGCTTAAAATAGATAAGGCTGAGCATTTTTGACTAGAACAGCCGTGTAGTAATTAGTTGTTGAATCTTTCAGTTTGATGAAATATGTTACCCAAGATTCAACATTGGGAGATGATGTAGACATCACAGTTGCCCCAGAGAAGGCATTGGCTGACAAAGAAAAACAGAATTTGGAGAAAATGAAGGTATTATTTGAATCCATCACAAGAACCGTAAAACCGGAACGAGCTCATTTTTTACCAAAGGCTCAGAGTTATATATGCATTGTAAAATCCAAGTGACATGGTAGAGTGGAGAAAACTGAACTCAGTCGTGTGACCTGGACAAGTATAGAAGAAAAAAACCAGTATATTGAAATTAAAAAGGATAACTCTACATTGAATTATCTTTCTATTACTTGTTCTTAGACAATACAAAAGCACCTGTGCAAAAATTACTTGTCAATTTACCTCTGTTAATTCATTAAGCAATAGAAAATACTGTTACAAAATATTTAAATCAAATTGAAGGTTTAGCCTTATCTTAATTACATATAAAACCATTTTATCCTTTAAAAGGTATTTGAAAATGTGGTATTATCTTATTAATTGGCAATATTCTATTCAAATACATTTTACTCAAGTGTGTTTTAAATAAATTTCCTTAGGTTAGCCTTTTTGGTCGATTTAAATGGCCATTGTTAGCTCACCTGAGCTAAAAGCTCAAGTGAGCTTTTCTGATCACCCGTATTCCGGCGTCCGTCCGTTTGTCCGTCTGTAAACTTTTAACATTTTTAACTTCTTCTCAAAAACCACAGGGCCAATTTAAACCAAAGCTGGCACAAAGCATCCTTAGGTAAAGGGAATTCTAAATTGTTAGAATAAAGGGCCAGGCCACCTTCCAAGGGGAGGTAATCAAGAAAATAGGGTAGGGTCATTAAAAAATCTTCTCAAGAACCACAGGGCTAGAAAAGATGAAATTTATAGATAAGCTTTATTAGGTAGTGAAGATTCTAAATTGTTAAAATCATGGCCCCCGGGGGTCGGATGGGGCCACAATAGGGGATCAAAGTTTTACATACAAATATATAGGAAAAATCTTTAAAAATCTTCTTCTCAAGAACCACTAAGCCAGAAAAGCTGATATTTACATGAAAGCTTTCTGACATAGTGCAGATTCAAGTTTGTTCAAATCATGGCCCCTGGGGGTTGGATGGGGCTACAAGGGGGGATCAAAGTTTTACATACAAATATATAGGGACATTCTTTAAGAATCTTCTTCTCAAGAACCACTGAGCCAGAAAAGCTGATATTCACATGAACAGCTTCCTAACATAGAGCAGAGGTAAGTTTGTTCAAATCATGCCCCCCTGTTGTAGGATGGGGCCACAATAGGGGATCAAAGTTTTACATACAAATATATAGGAATTTTTTTTTTAAATCTTCTTCTCAAGAACCACTGAGCCAGAAAAGTTGATATTTACATGAAAGCTTTCTGATATAGTACAGATTCAAGTTTGTTCAAATCATGGCCCCTGGGGGTAGGATGGGGCCACAAAGGGGATCAAAGTTTTACATACAAATATATAGGAAAAATCTTCAAATATCTTCTTCTCGTGAACCATTGGGCCAAAGAAGTTCACATTTACATGAAAGCTTTCTGACATAGTGTAGATTCAAGTTTGCAAAAACTATGGCCTCCAGGGGTAGGTTGGGGCCATAATAAGGACTACGGTTTTACATGCAAATATATATAGAAAGTCTTCTGATATGGACCAAGGTGACTCAGGTGAGCGATGTGGCCCATGGGCCTCTTGTTTGTTTTGCTGTTTTCCTCCACACTCAACAATTTTTCAGTTATCTGGAGAGAGAACCCAGATAAAATGTACCTGGGAAGAGACCACCGACCTTCCGAAAGTAAACTGGGAAACTTTCTCACTTACCGTCACCGACCAGAGGTGAGAGGCCATATGATTTTGAGCGATGCTCTAACCACTCGTCCACGAAGGCCCCGCGTGGTGATGGAGGGGACACCGGGGTGCTTTGTTTGCATCACTTCCCTTTCCCTCTGGCGGGCGTTCCGATGCTATCTCTTCTTTTTCGAGATGCTCGGGTGTTTGGTTTTTTCCTAACCGGTGGCATTGTCCTAAAGATGTTGTCGGATTGTACGGATGATAATAGAAAACGACTTTCTTGTTCGGTGGATTTTTGGAGAGAAAAAAGAGCGATATACGGTGACTGTTATTAATTTAATCATACCGTAGCATAATCGTACCATAGTATAATTGTAAGGTAATACTGGTGTAGTATTAGATAAGATATGCCCTGGGTGACAGCCCGGGTAGAAACCTGTACTATATTAAAGTTGAGTATTTGATATAAAATCAAATAATCTGGATTAATGAAAAAGTTCTAAATCTGCAGTTTTACAAATATAGCATTTTAACAAAGTTTGCCGTCTTTAGGAACAACCTTATACAGTAACCTGATATAAATGTACGGTATGCTTTAAGTATTTTTAGTTTTATTAAATGACCACATAATCAAACTTTTCTAAAATGTTAAATCTTATATAAAATCAAGTTTACAGAAAACCACCTACTAGAAACTACTGTACAAAATGTTTTATAGTATGACCTTGAAGTAGGCATGATATTTGTACTAAAAATAGAAAGCATTGTTTCTTTTCTAATTTAAAAAAACCCAATGAAAAGCAGATACTCAGCGTGTTTAATTTTTCACACAGAAAGAAACAAAGACTTCTAAATAGCTGAAAATTGTTCAACTTTTATCAAGACGATTTTTAAGGTTTGTGAACAGAATTTCAACTTATGAAATAAATTAGAATTTTCACATCATACATTTCCTACTAATCACAAAGGAGAGAAAGTGCATTGTCCGAAGACTGTAAAATACTTCAACTACATGTATGTAAAACTTATACGGTACCAATTTTGATGCACCAGATGTGCATTTCGACAAATAATGTCTCTTCAGTGATGCTCAAGCTAAAATTTTGGAAATCCGAAATAACAATAAACTTGTAAGAACTAAAAGGAAAACCAGAGTGTCAAAGACTGGAGCCAAATTCGTCCAAGGATCAGAGCTATGCATGAAGGAGATAATCCTTAATTTTGAAAATGAATTTCTAAATTTTATCCCAGCAATTAAATATACATCCGCATCTTCAAGCTAGTAACGAAGTACTTAGCTACTGGGCTGTAGAGACGCTCGGAGACTAACAGTCCACCAGCAGAGGCCTCGAACCAGGGGTCGTGATGTAAAACTTATACGGTACCAATTTTGATGCACCAGATGTGCATTTCGACAAATAATGTCTCTCCAGTGATGATCAAGCCGAAATTTTGGAAATTCGAAATAACAATAAACTTGTAAGAACTAAAAGGAAAACCAGAGTGCCAAAGACTGGAGCCAAATTCGTCCAAGGATCAGAGCTATGCATGAGGGAGATAATCCTTAATTTTGAAATGAATTTCTAAATTTTATCCCAGCAATTAAATATACATCCTTCTTTGGAAGACGGTAATAATTCATGATATGAGTAGTTGAGACTTGGAACAAGTTCAAATGTTATAGTTTATTAATTTGGTTGATATATTTTTCCCAACAGAACACCGATTCTTAAAAGAGTTTAAATTAATTAAATCGAAATTTTGTATAAAAATTCAATATTTTCGCCAACAATTTAAAAATTTTATCTTTCACCCCCACTTTTTTTTTTTTTTTTTAGCTCCATTCAAAATATGGGAAATTTTAGAAATTGACATTACTCCTAGTATGTCTTTTTAAACTATCAAATTTGATATCTTGAATTTTTTCGTATATCCAGTGCAAAAAGGTAATTATTTATTTCCATTACTTGTATTAAACTTTTTTTTTTATATGTAGTTCAGAAGACATGATTACATATGTATCCATTTTATGTAATGATTTATTTGTGTTGCTTATGTTGTGTTGACACTAGCAGACAAATCATGTTTAATTGCAAAATCTTGAGCCAATTTTAAGTGCAAAAAGGTCATGTTTAAAAACACTGTAGCTCAATAACAAGCATTGCGACCTCAGTTTTTCTTTTAAATTTCCTAATTCTCCTTCAATATAGAAATCAAAAATACACTTCCCAAAAATTGACTTTACTCCAAATTTCAGGTGCGAAACTCTTTAAACGATCATACAAGTTTTATTTCGATCGAAAACAACCTGGAGTGTTATCTACGGGAATCTTACAAAGTGTGAATGGGATCCCCAGGATCACAAGGAATGTACACGTATTGTACCAACAAAATGAATGAGGCACTAATGAGAAGAAAAATAAAAAACGAAACACTGTCCTTTTGAGTAATTTCTATAATTAATCATGGGCGGATTTAAGAGGGCTTGGGGCCTTAATATTTCTAGATTTAATGCAATTTGTGTTCTTTATCAGAATACAATTTAATTCTGAATTGTATAATGTAATGAGGTACGTACGAAAGCCTATCAACATAAAAAAAAAAAGAAACAATTTTCAAAATCTCGTAATTACGAGATCACTATCTCATAATTGCAAGAAAATATCTCGTTATTACGAGATAATTAACCAAAAAAATACAAGAAAAGATCTCGCAATTACGAGATAATTATTTCGAAATGACGAGAAAAAAATTTCATAATTACGAGAAAATTTTCTCGTAATTACGAGAAAACAATATGTAAAGCCGAGTTGTACAACTTATGAATGGTCTTGGAAACGTGTAATTTGGTAAACAGGAAAATAAGCGATGTGTAAAATTTTCATCGAAGCGTGTTATTGCGTAGATTTCAGATCAAGGACATTCTGCATACTTTAGCATAAAACTGATTTCACACTACATGTAAAATGCACGCAAGTTGTCCAGAGAGAAGTCTAAAATACTTTATACAGATGTGGCGGGCAAATGGGTTCGATCGCCAGTGGCAAGATATTTCATTTGGTAGAGCACCTCATTAAAGATTCATGTCATCTGGGTTCGAATCCCGGTCTGGTGGCATTTTCTCTATCCCTGTTACACAGGATATTATATTTGTACTCGACATGAACGACATTATGAAGTCCTCTCATTGAAGTTGGATAGGACTCCAGATATCAACTATCAGTAATCTTAGAAAATGATCTGAAAAACATTTCAGGGTTTGGATGAAAGGTGAAGATAACGAACAGTGATCAATCTCATAACTCCTATAAGCAATTTATACAAAATAGAGAGTTGGGCATATACGGACCCCTGGATATACCAGAGGTGGGATCAAGTGTCTAGGAGGAGTAAGCACCCCCTGTCGACCGGGCACACCCGCCGTGAGTCCTATATCTTGATCAGGTAAACGGAGTTATCCGTAGTCAAAATCAGTGTGCCAAGAAGGGCCTAGCAATCGGCATGAAACATGTCAGACAGCATTTGACCCAATGATAGGTTGTATTGGCATACTAGATCGTTATAACGAAAGGTGAAGATAACGAACAGTGATCAATCTCATAACTCCAAAAATCAATACAAAATAGATACTTGGGCAAACACGGACCCCTGGACACACCAGAGGTGGGATCAGGTGCCTAGGAGGAGTAAACATCCCCTGTCGACCGGTCACACCCACCGTGAGCACTATATCCTGATCAGGTAAACGGAGCTATCCGCAGTCAAAATCAGACTGTGTCAAGAACGGTCTAGCAATCGGTATGAAACATGTCAGACAGCATTTGACCCACAAATATGTTGTATTGGCAAACTAGATCGTTATAACGACCATAGAATTTACGAAATGCTGACTTTAATCGAGACTGCTGAAAACCCTGTACCATTAACTTGTTTGTCAGTAGCTTGCCTCGATTTAAAAACTGACCATAAGCAGAACAAGCTCTTGCGTATCGAATCAGTTGAGAGATATAAACACCATATGCAGCTGATAGTGGAATGTTGTTGCATAAATATGGGAAGTTCACGATGGAGAAGCTGAAATCATCCCGTTTGTCATGCAGTTGAGCTGTCAGTTTGCCGTTAATGTATGTTTTCAATAAAATGTCTAAGTATGAAGCAGAAGTGGACGACTCTGTGGTGTCTTTTACTTCGAGCTCACAGGGATATATCGAATCGACATTTGAATGAAAGTTATTATTGTTGATAAACAAAACGTCGTCGTTCTAAATGTCGAATTGAAGATCACAACAAGAGATTTTTTCTCCTCACGTAGAAGTTTTTGAATAAATTCTGCTTCATATGAATATACAAACAGGTCAGCTAACAAAGGAGCACAATTCGTGCCAATGGGAATTTCAACAGACTGTTGGGTTGATTGATTGTTTTGCTATTTTCCGCCACACTCAACAATTTTTCAGTTATCTGGTGGCGCCCAGTTTTTAATGGTGGGAGAGATATAATGTACCTGGGAAGACCACCGACCTTCCGAAAGTAAACTGGGAAACTTTATCGCTTGCCGGCGCGAGCGGAATTCGAACCCGCTTCGACAAGATGTGAGAGGCCGTGTGATTGTGAGCGCGATTCTCTAATCACTCGGCCACGGAGGCCCCACAGACTGTTGGAAGATCTGATCACCAAAGACCACGAAGATATTGTCAATGAGGAACTCCAGCATATTTTTATATTTCAACTTTAGAGTACTTGTGCGTAGAATCAGAATGGTGTTTAACAAAGTAATTTCTTGGATGACAGATCACTAGATATGAATATTTCCGTTTTCCATTTTTGTTGAAGAAGCTTTAACTGTCTGTGATGTCAAAAAGTCTAGTCTTTCATTTATCGCGAGGAATGGTTGTGTAAAGTGTTGAAAAGTCATACGTTTTGATGTTGATTTGACAAAAATTTTGTGATTTCAAATTTACTAAAAGTTCTTTTGATTGGTTTTTTTAGAATCCACATTCTATTTACACCACTTCTGGCACATGTAATAACATTTCACTCATATGGAGACGTCACCACTGCCGGTGAAGGGCTGTAAAATTTAGGCCGATGCTCGGCGCTTATGACCATTGAGCAGGGGGGATCTTTATCGTGCCACACTTGCTGTGACACGGGATCTCGGTTTTGCGGTCTCATCCGAAGGACCGCCCCATTTAGTCGCCTACGTAATAATCAAAATGTAAAAAGGAAGCAAGATGAGCGACCTTCAAAATTTCCAAATTATGTAAAAAAAAAAAAAATCAAAAAAAAAATCACTACTTATTATGGATTTATGATAGCTCTCTCTTTTTCATGTTCCGGTCTCAAGAAGAACAAGAGGCCCACGGGCCTTATCGGTCACCTGAATACTAGTGAAAAAGTATCAATACTTCCATGGGCTATGGAATCTAGAAAAAATTTCCTGTTCTGAATATCTAGTAAGCTAAATTCTAATGTTCAACAACAGTATAAAACAAGATGTGTTCTTAAAACTTCACTGCCCTCAAAAGTGCACACACTGATGAAAGGCTTTAAATAATAGGTGAATTAACATTAAAACATCAAAAGATATGACTAATTTTGACCCGCCCTAAAATCATAACCCTGGGTTGTGAAATTCACCATTTTTTGTACACCCTTTTCTGCTTAATTCCTAAGTATGCATTTAGATTTTATACAGTATCAGCAAACTTACACGTAATACTATATACTAAGTTTGGCCCCACTCTTAGGTCAGAACCCTTACTCTGAGGATCATCAAATGTACAATTTTGGTAAAAGACTACCTGCTCTATCCATTTAGTTTCAATTTAGTGTCAATAGCACTAAAGAAAATGTTATTTAAGTGTTTTACACATAAACACTAAGTTTGACCCCACCCTGGGTCAGAACCCCTACCCCAGGGATCATGAAATTTACAATTTTGGTAGAGGCCTTCCTGCTTTATATCACTATGCATTAAGTTTTTGTTACACGTGTGGGGTTCCTGAGAAGAAGACTTTTGCAAATTTGTCAATTTTGGGCAGTTTTTGAACCCCAAACCCACACACCCCCCAGGTCGCAGAGGTGCTGGAGTCCTGAAATTTACAATTTATGTCCCCCTTGTCCCAATGATGCTTCATACTAAATTTGAAAAGAATTGGAATGGTAGTTATTAAAAAGAATTTAAAAGTATTCAATTCTTAAAGCACGACGGACGACAACCAATTGCAATAGGGGGGATAAAAGGAAAATAACGTATTGACCTTGAAAACTAGTATATCATCAATATATCATCTTTAGCCTTCTAAACCATGATAAAACATTATTCTAAATATTCATAAGTACGGGTTCACATAACTCTTTATGTTTTGAGATTGCGGCTTTAATTTGTTTGACCTTGAAAAATGTATTAGCTTGACAACTGATAGTATCTTTTCCTTAGACTTCTCTCCCACTTACCTTTTGGATTGTTGATTTTGGTGCCAGATTCATTTGTTTATTGGCTGTGATGATTTTATTTTAGTTTAATCGTGTTCTTGTAGTAATCATATTATTATTTTTCGTTGTCTGCACTGTTTACCATATCCGAATCCCTAATGGTACAGATTACCAAATATTTTTCTTGATGCAGGTTAGAATAGGTCCTCAGTACCCCCTTGCTTGTCGTAAGAGGCGACTAAATGGGGTGGTCCTTCGGATGAGATCGCAAAAACCGAGGCCCCGTGTCACAGCAGGTGTGGAACGATAAAGATCCCTCCCTGCTCAATGGACATAAGCGCTGAGCATAGGCCCAAATTATACAGCCTTTCACCGGCAGTGGTAACGTCTCCATTCTCGAGAGAGGCGTAAAGCAATATTCAATCAATCAATCTTAAAACGTAACCACTCCAAATCATCATCTTCCCACCATTTTAATTCACAGTCACGTTGTTTTGGAAGTTTTCTCTATTTTGTCTGATTTCTATAATTTTGAAAAAATAATTGTATTTTCATCCCGATCCGATCATACTACAAACTCTCTACACCATCATTTGTAGATACGCTTACAACAAACCATCTTTCTTAATTCAGTATTCTTGTTAACAATGTAGATTATTGATAGGCTATTTGTCGTTTTTTCGTGGTGTGTGATATTTCTTTTTGTGATACATGTCTCTTGATAAAGACGCGGGTAACGTCGAAAATTTGATTTTTTAAATAACCAACAGTGTTTTAGCCTTTTATAGAAATTAAATAAGCCATCTGAAAAAGTTTGAAATGTTTTACCAGAAATGTGCAAGTATACTAATATAATATATTTTTATAATGTATTGATGATAGATTTGTATCGTGAAAACACCATAATTATAATGTACATCTTTTTTCTCTGGATTTTTTTAAGTCACCATAATGACGTCAAGTTACTGAACACTATTATATTACTGATTTGTAGACAAGGAAGGAATTCATCATAAAAATTGTAATGATATTTTTGAGATTATATTTTGCTATGGATATAAGAATTCGGAAAAATCGGTGTTTAAATTTTACAGGAGATTTAACTCCAGGGAAACCCCTTTAGTAAAATTCGTTTGTTAAAACTTTACATCTAAAAAAAAAAAAAATCCCAAATTCTGATATTTTCTAATCGTCTGTGTTCTGAATGCTAAAAGAGAAGCTTATTGGTGGTGTAAGTAGATGATATTTCCAGTTTCTTCAAAAACATCACCCCAGAGGTCCGAATCGATAACAATGACAATAAATATTTTATACTGATTTCAAGGTGCTGATATACCAAAGCCCCTTTATTTCTTGTTCACTAATTAGAATTCTTGTCCTTTCTTGTATGTTGTTATACGTCCCAGAATTTTTCAGCTATAAGTGAAATGCCACAAATATTGACCTACGCATGGCGCTTTGAGGTCATCTTCGAAAGGTCCGAGGCATTAATTTGAAATGCTGGGCGGAAGGAACAATCACGAAGTCAGTTTGACGCTTCGCTGGGATCGAGAAGCAACCCCGGATTTCCGGTTACGAAGCAGGCCCCCTAACCACGAGGTCACTGCGACTGGTATAAAACCTATAATCGTTTGTATAGCCCATGATTTCTATAAATAATCAATGGTATCAAAGTTTGAAATCTCAGTCAACGTTGCTACAAAAACTACACTGAATGTTCAAAGTACCCCCAAAACGCTATTTTTCAACTTACCTATTGATTGCCATGACAACAATGGTGCATGGCAACTGCATTGAGGTAAAATCTTGTTTCTAGTACCAAGTTTTGTCTTTGTGTAATTTGTGGAGAATATTCCTGATAATTCCTACTGGAAAAAAAGTTTATAAGGTTATAAAGAATTGATGTCAAAAATAAAACACTGTTCATAATCACGTTCCTTAGCTTTTAAGCATGTAAATTTCATGATTGAATTAATGAGTAACTCAAAATAAGCTATGTAGAAATTTGCATTTGATTAATAATATAACTCACCCAAGCATGGCTGGAATATCACAACCCAAATCAAAACACCAACAATTAATTTGATCAGATTCATCAATTATCCACTCAGGCAACATGTACTGACATTCTCTGTGGACAATACGCAGTATATCAGCTGGCGGTTAGAACTGTATATCAGCTGACAGTTAGAACTGTATATCAGCTGACAGTTAGAACTGTATATCAGCTGACAGTTAGAACTGTATATCAGCTGACGGTTAGAACTGTATATCAGCTGGTGGTTAGAACTGTATACCAGCTGGTGCTTAGAACTGTAAAGTAGAAATTAAAGTTTAATTTATGACATCACACAGTCCGTTCCGGTTTATTTCATCAGCAGCATAATAAACATGACAAGTCACGAACAGTTAAGTTTGGACTCATATATTTGAGCCCTTTTTTTTCGCAAGAAGAAATCGGGAAAAGAAGACGTTCAGTCGAATCGCAGACCAGGTAGACGATACACGTTTCTTCATACAAATGTCTCGAACATCAACTTGTCATTACGCAAATGATGGATCCACAGTTCGCAGTTTTTTTTCTTTTCAGATGACTTGGTTGGATCAGGAATTTGGAAAAAAGAAAACACCCAACAACTTTTTACATCTCCCCTTCGCATTAGTGCAATTAACAGCTTGACATGAAGACATCAACCTATTTATTCGTAAAATCTGCCACATGCGCATCTTTGATTACCTTAGAATATCATATATATATATATATAGAGAGAGAGAGAGAGAGAGAGAGAGAGAGAGAGAGAGAGAGAGAGAGGATTTCAAACAAATTTTTGGGACGAATATTCGCTAGTTATTCCTGGTCAAATTGTGTTCACCCCCTCCGGCAAATAAATGATGATATGAATTTTTAAAGAACAATGATTTTGTATTAAGATTCCCGGAAAGCATCTACATGTATGTTCTTTCACGTTCGACAAAAAGAACTCCGTGCTATGTTTTCCAATACATAAATTGTTACCTTAAAATACCAAGTGCACGTAGTAGAATGTATGCCAAGCCTCATTTAAAATAATGAAACACGTGGCTATGATTTGTTTGTCGATCGAGGAACACACGCGATACTCCTCTAAAAATGTAGAACAATAACATGAACATGAAGAGATTTATGTTACAGATTCTACGAGGGTGAAACGAAATATGCGTAGAGTAGAGTTTTAAAAACAAATAGCAGTTTTCAAAGCAAATAGCCACCAAATTTAAGATAAGGAATATTCCCTCTCATACATTTCTTTTAGATTTGAAAGAATATACTTTGTCTTTTGCAAGTGGTTATATAAAATAATAACGTCCTAGAAGTAACGATTTCCATTTCCATTCTCCCCTTACTTTATGAAAATAAAGTTGCATTGTTTAAAAAAATTGAAAATAATTTCATCTCCAGAAAAAATAGGTTTTGTCGATAGGAAATGTTCATATTTTATGTAAATATGTGTGATTTAATCCCATTCATAAATTTGTATGAACAAGTTCGATCAATAGGTACGAACGTATAAAGTAATTGATATGGACAGCGATTCAGGAAGGCTATGACGTGGGTTGTTTTCCAGGAAATCAACGGAGACCGTTATGGACAATTATAAAACGCCATTACCGAAGCGAAAACACAGGTTATTGCCCTTGATGACTGATGACGTCGTTTATATGCTTGAACAGCACCATTTCTTGCTTTTGTCGACATTGTATTTTCCCCCTGAAATATGGATCATCTGTGTATGAGTCTCAATTACAGCAACAGTGCAAAGTGTTTTCTCTCAGATAGCGATTATTTAATGATTATCATGTATTGTCTTAAAATTCACTGGAATCACACTGATTTAAACCCTTGACAACAGACTTAATGGACTCGAGGTCTCCTTTCGGGAAATTGAAGTAGTTGGTGCATAAACATATACACTATAGGCAGTCGGCTAATGTAAATGGATTAGGGAGACGACCAGCGTAGGCTGCCAAAGTATTTCAGATTTTACAAATAGCGAATCCCTACTTAATATCCCTTATGCACTGGGCTTGTCACATCATTTACAGATCAAAGCAAGACACGTTCTTGTCATCTAGTTTCACAAATTTTCAGATCGTGTCAACTTTGTGAATTGAAAAAAAAATTTGATGAATAATTACACCTCCTTGAAAAATTATATGCAATACCACATGCATACTTGAATGTTTGTGGAAGGAGCATCGCTATAATTAAACCCGATGCGCGTAACAAAATGACAAAATGTTATATATATATATATAAATACTCCTGAGGAAGTGAAGAAATTGTGTCGAGTATTCTCAATCGGCTTTGTGATATACTAGACACAATTTCTTCACTTCTTCAGGAGTATTTAATATATATATATATATATAGAGAGAGAGAGAGAGAGAGAGAGAGAGAGAGAGAGAGAGAGAGAAGAGAGAGTTTTACGTCATAATTGAGAAAATGGTGTTAAAAGAGATATTAAAAATCACGTTTATTTTTTCACGTTGTTGATTGTGTGCGACATCGAGCTGTGTTTGTTTTGTTTCGTAATAAAAATTATTATATTCCTATTCGTCCAAAGATCTGATCCACCACTTGCCAATCAATGTTAAAAACGGAGCGAATTACATGTAGGACATGTCCTATTCGTCCAAAACTGATCAGCTCTGTAGACGAATAAGACATGTCCTAATTCGCTCCGCATTTAAAATTGATTGTCAAACCTAAAAACAAAAAACGTAATCCGAGTTGTAAATACGTTTGTAGATTTAGTGTAGTTGTAGTGCTAGGTGTATTTATATAGGTAGTTTTTGTGGTTTTGTTATTACTCCCTGTTAATATTGGCCACATTATATAATTCTTGTCGTTCCTCCTGAGGAAGGAACAGGTCGCCCCGAAAAAGGTACTCATTACATCAAATAACTTAATCTTTTCCACCATTTTCTTCTGGACTAATGTCACTCTTTAAAATGGAATTATGGCGTCAGTTACTTTAGATGGTGGTTTATCAGTGGTATCTCAGTTACTTTAGATGGTGGTTTATCGGCGGTATCTCAGTTATTTTAGATGGTGGTTTATCAGCGGTATCTCAGTTATTTTAGATGGTGGTTTATCAGCGGTATCTCAGTTATTTTAGATGGTGGTTTATCAGCGGTATCTCAGTTATTTTAGATGGTGGTTTATCAGCGGTATCTCAGTTATTTTAGATGGTGGTTTATCAGTGATATCTCAGTTATTCACGTATCCTGTAGCCTCTTGCAGTTTTCCTTCTGCCCAAAATGCTGAATAAATTCGTTGAGATTTACTGGCCTCGTCTGCTTAATACGAATGCACATTTTTGAGTTTAACATCAATAAACAGACCCTCTGTGGACGCTTCTCACGCCGCATGGACAGCCGTCTTCTATGCTGTCCGAATTTTGGCAATGAATCGGGTACTTTCTGTTGTTTCTCCCTTAGTTGAATGTCATGAAAGGTGAAGATAACGAACAGTGATCAATCTCATAACTCCCACAAGGAGTTGAGCAAACACGGACCCCTGGATTTACCAGAGGTGGGATCAGGTGCCTAAGACGGGTAAGCATCCCCTGTTGACCGGTCACATCCACCGTGAGCGCGTTATATCTTGATCAGGTAAACGGAGTTATCCGCAATCAAAATCAGTGTGCCAAGAACGGCCTGACATTCGGTGTGAAACACGTCAGATGTTGACTTTAAACGAGATTATTGAAACCCCTGTACATTAACTTGTTTGTCAGTAGCCTGCCTCGATTTAGAAAATGATCATACGCAAACAACCTCTTGCGTATCGAATCAGTTGAGAGATACAAACACCATATGCAGGTGATAATGGAATATTGCTACATAAATATGGGAAGTCAACGACGGAGAAGCTGAAATCATCCCGTTTATCATACAGTTGGGTTGTTAGTCTGCCGTTAATATCTACATATCTAAGTATGAAGCAGAAGTGGACAACTCTGTGGTGGTTGTTTTTGTATTTCGAGTTCACGGGATTTATCGAATCGACGCATGAATGTTAAATATCATTTTTGATAGATAAAACGTCGTCAATATATATATCTGAAATGTCGAATTGGAAGGCAACAGCAAGATTTCTTCTTATGTTGAAGGTTTTTTAAAAAATAAATTCTGCTTCAGAAGAATAGAAAAAAAAAGGTCAGCTAACAAAGGAGCACACTCCGTGTCCATGGAAATTCCAACAGACTGTTGGAAGACCTGATTACCAAAGACTACGAAGATATTGTCAATGAGGAACTAAAGCATATTTTTATTTCAACATCTGAAAGTCTAACAGCGTAAGCAGGAACGCCAAGATGAGGCTATATAACAGTTGTGTTCTGTCAGTACTGTATGGTGTGGAATGTTGGAGGATGACAAATCAGCGATATGCAAGTAGGTGTGTGGAAATACAATGTATCAGTAACTTGATAAAAACATATTATAGGAACTCTTCAATTTCAGGAGATAAAATATTGTGCCATAGAAGTCATCATTTGAGCGGAAAATTTAGTGACTGAATTCATTTTGGGATTTTCATACCTAGACGGTAAGCGATGCAAAATTAATATTGATTGGAGAGTTAGTTGAACAGTTAACTAATATAACTTATCTGAAGCGAACAAAAGTGTCATCTAAGTGCACAATAATTGCTAAAACCGGCCGAAGCTGAAAGTAAACTTCCAGACATGAATTATGAAGGACTGCTCCAAGATTCGGTGAAGGCGTCAGTCCAATCTAATTACAATCAGATCTTTTCTAACCGTGACACTGGAGAAGGATCTTCTTGACAGCATTGCATTTTAGGTCATCTTATTGACACCAGGCTTCTGATTATTTCAATAAATATTCGACTAATAACAATAGCTTAGCAAAGAATCAAGGACCAATCAGGAATCGTTTTACTGAAGCGTATTCGAATTGTAAGTTCATATAAAATGGCGTCGATCGATGAAAAATTTAAGCAAATTTCAAATCTAAGCGTTAAAGGACGATCTAGCTTATACATGTATATTATACATCCGTAATCGTTAAAATATATTTTCTGTGGCGTTCTAACATTGCTCATGACCACCGCCATCTTCTTCGATCATTCAGGCTCACTTGCTTCTCGATACATGTAATTATTACGAGTATGTTCCACTATAATAGCAACATTTTCAAGCTCAACATGCTCAATGGAAACATTTCCTAGCCCGGCACCACGTCTTGAAAGTGGTGCTAGGTCACAGGCGCTTGTTTCATTAATTACGATGTTTGTGAAATAAGCGCCTGTGCACTAGACCTATAATTAGGGACAAATGCTAGACCGCCAACATTTTGAAAGTTCATTTCAAGATATAAGCACTAGCTAATTCATGTTGAGATCTATGGAAAATTAATTGATACTATTTTCCCATAAGCTATATATCTAGGTCCCTTTACCGTTTGTTGAATGTATTTTAGTGCTGACTTTAAATAAAATCTATTTTCTTTATTTTTTTACTGCACAAGGAGTAGTCTCGTTCAACCAGCATTCTGTCACCAGAGGGCGCGTTACGCAAGCTTCACATACACGGAACTCTGGGTAGAGAATGGTTTAACCAGACATGCACTCGGCTGTCTCCGTAAATCTCTCTACTCGTCGGAGATTTACGGAGACAGCCGAGCGTCACATGCGGAAGACGGTAATGAAATCGGGATCAGAATGTTCTGCAAACATCGAACCCGATTGTATTTACCTTTTACGAAACATGACATGATAAAAATATTTAGGACACTTGGCCGCCGCTATTCTAATCTTCGACAGTCGATAAGAACTTCTGTACGGCGAAATTTACATGTTTTTTATGGGATAATGTCGTGTACTACTTTAGAATCTCTTAATTTTGACAATTTAGCTCTGCGTTCTCTCCCTATTGATCCAGAGAAAGAAAACTCCATACGTCAAGTTTCGGGCGCATGCTTCTCCAAGGTAAAACCGACACCAGTGTCCAACCCGAGGTTAGTTGCAGCTTCGATTTCTGCGCTTTCACTGATTGATCTTGACCCAGGACAAATAGAAAGGAAAGATTTTGCAGAATTCTTCAGTGGTAACAAGCTTTTGCCAGGTAGTGATACCGCTGCACACTGTTATTGTGGTCACCAGTTCGGGTACTTCTCTGGACAGCTGGGAGATGGAGCTGCAATGTGAGTGGGGTTATGTGTTATGATGTCGTCCCTTACATTTTGGTGAATGTGATGGGATAATCATACAAAAATATTATATAAACACGCTAGCAATCATAAATGAAAACGTGATCCAGAACTAGGCAAACAACTGTATAGCAATCTGGAGTCCCATGGGGATCCGGGTTAGAATAGGTCTTCAGTACCCCATTGCTTGTCGTAAAAGGCAACTTATTAGGGTGGTCATTCGGATGAGACCACATAAAACGAAGTCTCGTTTCACAGCAGGTGTGGCACGACAATGATCCCTCCCTGCTCAAAGACCGTAAGCGCTGAGCATAGGCCTAAACCTTGCAACTCTTCAACGACAATGGTGACATCTCCATATGGGTGAAAGATTCTCAAGCGGGGCATTAAACAACATACAATCAATCAATCAATTTGGATCTAGCCTTTATATATTTTG
The DNA here is from genome assembly GCF_947568905.1 of Ostrea edulis. Lineage (NCBI taxonomy): Eukaryota > Metazoa > Mollusca > Bivalvia > Ostreida > Ostreidae > Ostrea > Ostrea edulis. Next base: position 61,508,396 of record NC_079169.1, on the reverse strand, counting down.
TTCAGTGGCTTCAGAAAACAGCAGAAATCTGATAGTTCATGGAATGGTTATATTAAAAAAACAAAATGTTTCTTATTGCCAAAATAAATGCTTTCTAAAATAAGCAAATTAACATGTATACATTTATATAATGCATGTAAAATGTAGCAATAATAAGACTTTTTTACATACTTACTGGAAAAGTTAGAACTTTTGTAATCTCAGCAAGATTCAATTTTGATTAATAGTTGATTGCATGTAGGCATTATGAGTCAGATATTCCTATTACCACAGCCAGGCCAAATTTCGCAGAGTTTAGAGTTTGATCTTTGTTCATATAACAAACATATTGAATGTTGTACGTTACAGTCTACACCACTTAATTATATTGAAGTCGCTTTTATTGAAATATCTGTTATAGTGAAGTAAAACTAAATCCCCATTAACATTGTTGATATAAATTGGATATAATTATAAACAATTCAGGTTGGTCCCCTGAATTTTAATATATCCAGAGTAGACTGTATTACAATATTCAAAGATTCTGTAATACTTAATTCCAAGTATTTAGGTGTTTCAGGAATGTTTTTGTTATAATAGGTATCTTGGTGAGATTGTTAACAAGTCGGGACAGAGATGGGAGATCCAGTTCAAGGGATCAGGACTCACTCCATTTTCACGCTCAGCAGATGGCAGAAAAGTTCTCCGTAGCACCATCAGAGAATTCCTGTGTAGTGAGGTATAATTCTAACTACATGTAGTTCTTGAACAGAGAATTCCTGTGTAGTGAGGTATAATTCCTGTGTAGTGAGGTATAATTCCTGTGTAGTGAGGTATAATTCCTGTATAATGAGGTATAATTCCTGTGTAGTGAGGTATAATTCCTGTGTTGTGAGGTATAATTCCTGTGTAGTGAGGTATAATTCCTGTGTAGTGAGGTATAATTCCTGTGTAATGAGGTATAATTCCTGTGTAGTGAGGTATAATTCCTGTGTAGTGAGGTATAATTCCTATGTTGTGAGGTATAATTCCTGTGTTGTGTAGTGAGGTATAATTTGAATTTTGTTACACTTTGTGTGTTGTTCTATGTCCCATTTAAGAAATTTTCACTTCACCAACTTTAGGTGAAGTGTCTTAAATTTTGATCTATATATGCAATTATGCATGCTGCTCAGGACTATAGCAGTGAGGTATTTTTTTATTATAACATAAATCTTTATGCATGGGCACATCCAGGAATTTTTGAAAGGTGAGATTCTACCAATAATGTCGGTTTTCAAGGGGGGATGGGGGTGGTTCTACTCTCAAAATGGATTATTCTTACCCTTTTTAGCAAAATTTTCTGATGAAAAGGGGGTGGGGAGTGGATTCCAACCCTCAGAACCCCCCCCCCCCCCCCCCCTCTGGACATGTCACTGCCACATTTAATTTCGAATGCCAAGGTGCTTGGGAAAGAGACAGTCATTACTGAAGTTGAATGTTTCAGGTTTGATGTAGTGCCTGAAGATTAACAATGAAATCCAGAACCTCATGGTTAACATCCTTCCTCTAAGCTTCCATGACTGGTCCGTCCTAGTCCTTGAAAATTTCTAATATTACTTTATTTAGGACATTAGAGGAAGAATATCAGAACAAAACTTGTAATTAGACACATGTACATTATGTACACGTCAGGTATATGTAGCTACAGGTATTTACTCATAAAGAGGACACTTACCTATTTTTTGTATCCTGGGACAGCAACTACATGTATTTCCAGAGAAGTAACGGAGGGAAATAGTGAAATAGTTGCTGTTGCAAGAAACAATCAACTGCATGTAGTAATAGGTATTTTATCATACCAAATATAAAGTTAACTACTAAAAATTGAAATTGCTGATAGAGTGGGAGAGTAGATCTCAACTAACACCACAATTTGATAACGCAGGAACATATGTCCCACTGGTAAATAGTTTCAAGATTAATTTTCCGTAAAACTATTAACCAACCGATGTCTTTCAGAAAATAATAACCAATTTATTAGTGATTCAGAAGCGTTTATACTTTTTATAAAATTCTGTAGAGGAATAATAAATATACAGGCTTTCATCACGAATTCCAGTAAAGCAAATGTCTATAATTTATGAAGTAATTTTATGCATCCATAATGAAATGGTTTGAGGCATATATTGTTTTTGGAATGTCTGTTTGTTTGTCTGATCACAACTTTATCTTTTATGTAAATAACTTCTCAATCTGCTTAAAATCAGATCTTTGATCCACACCGTTATATTTTGTGTAGTGACATAACAATAACGGAGCGGATCAAAGATCTGATTTTAATCAGATTGATAACTTCCAAACAAGCTGTTTAGATGATGACTTTTTATCATCAAAGTGAAGTTCTAAGTCAAGGTTTCATGTCAATTAAGTCAAGGGTGTTCTTGGAGATAAATGATAATAATATAGAAAAATAAAATAGACACTGCATTAAGACATTGTGTTTTGAATAAACTCATTTTGCTATTACCTGAGATGATGGACATTTATTTAATACACTTGTGATTAAAAGAACTTTTCTGAATGTTCAGGCTATCCACAATTTGGGCATACCCACAACAAGAGCAGGAACGTGTGTAACATCAGACTCCAGAGTGGTCAGGGATATATTCTATGATGGAAACCCTATACAAGAGAGGTGTTCCATAGTACTCAGAATCGCTCCAACTTTTCTCAGGTTTTTTTTTCATATTTACTAATGAAAATATACTCTTAATCTTTGATTTTGTCACTTTAAAATCTTACATGGTTGTTTACACATATGATGTAAATGCATTTTGTTTTCTGTTAATAGGTTTGGATCATTTGAGATTTTTAAACCAACTGATTCAGAAACAGGGAGGAAAGGTCCAAGTGTAGGAAGAAATGAAATCCTGACTCAGATGTTAGACTACACGGTGCAAACTTTTTACCCTGAGGTAAACTGTAGCATAACTGTGGTTCTGTAGCACATTTCATTCTAGCCTGTGTTGCCCTTATACAAAATGAGGGAATTTTTAAGTGAGAAAATTTGAATTTATTCATTACTGCAAAGTAGTAATGAGCAAATTTAAAATACGGAGGAATGGTAAAAATAACATGGAATGAATATTTTTCGTATTCACAGTATCAATATTCAAATAATTTTCTCTATTTGAAATTCTTTATCATACTCTGGACAAATTATTACTTTTGTAGTTTAATTGCTATAGCCAGAAACAATTGCTGAGTTAAACTCTGATTTCTAGTAGGACTAAAGTAAAAATGAGAATTTTAAAAACCTTTTTAATTTAATTGAATGATAGTTTCTAGTCATTCAGGCTCTCTGAATGTGTCATTTTATGAATATAACTGCTCAAATTTTCTACCAGGGGTTTTACAATCGCCAACCCCCAATATTGCTTCATCATGGACTTGCTGGCAACTGAGGCAGACCCCAGTCCCCTTGCCTATTTTACCTACATTTTATTTATGGTGCTAGCAATCTTTCATCTTATGCATAATACTAGGTGCTTTAACCAGAAAGAGAGAGAATCTTTTTTAGTGGTTATAATATGTATTTATCTAGACGTGGATGCATGTGATCATACATGTATTTCAGATACAAAATGTATATGAATATTTACATGAATAAATAGTATTTACTGAGGTACTCCATTGAACATTATATCTATGTAATGGTTGGTTTTCTAGATATGGAAAGTTCACAATGCTGACAAAATGACGGCATATGTGGAATTTTTCAAAGAATTAACCAGAAGAACAGCACGACTAGTGGCAGACTGGCAGAGTGTGGGCTGGTGCCATGGGTAAGAAATTTTGTACCAACTTCCTTGATTTCAAGATTACAATTATGCATTGTCTTCATTATCTATGATGTGATATTTATTTGCCCCTTGCTATAGGGTTGAGGGAGGCAATAATAACTTGCCTATTTTCAGTACTTTCATGTATCTATGCATTTGTGTGTTTGCTAATCCAGCATTGTGTACAAGATTGAAGCCATATCTTTCATTTAATTTTGAATTTGCAGGAATGGAACCTGCATAAAAATGGTTTCTATTGGTTTTAGAGGTCATATGTCAATGTGAAAAGTCATAGTCACAGGATGAGAAATTCCAAAATTACAAGATTAAAGTACATTTGTACATTTAAGCTAAATTTCTTGTGTTCTGATTTCAATAACACTTGCTGGATGCTGTCTTACAATATGACATGTCATATGGGCATTCCCCACATTGCAGAGCCCTTACTGTTCCTTTTTGTGAAGAAGAAAGGATGGGATGGAAATGAAACGTAAAAATATGATATAAATGCTGTGCATTATGGGAAGTGATACATGTATTTTGCTTTGTTTACTCTTAAGTATTATAATTTTTCGTCTTCTACTTTTAGTGTTCTGAACACAGATAACATGAGTATTGTGGGAGTGACCATTGATTATGGACCATTTGGTTTTATGGACAAGTATGACCCTGGGTTTATATGTAATGCTTCAGGTAATAAAATGCATGTACTCCATTTAATTATCAGAAATTTAATTGCACATTAGCTGTGAAAGTGATGTAAACCCTTTCCCCCAAAAATCTCTCAATGGCATAGGAATATATATATCTATGGCAAATAAAAACATTTATTTTGTACAAAAACAAGAGAAACCTAATAAAACTACATTAGATAACCACTTTTAGTGTTAAGAAATATATACATGTAAGGAAGAATTATTGTCTTGCAAGACAATAATTATTTAATCCCCAAATTACATATTTATGTGCCTACTTTGAGGTTAAAAAGTGTTTGAAATACTGTATAGCAGGAAATTAACTCATGGAGTTAATTTTCGCTATATTCGCTGACACAAAATTTCCGCGAATTTAATATTCAGTGAATCAATCTTTCATATTGATAAGAAATGAATTGAAGGATATTAAGATTTGTTTTTCTGCGAATTAAACTGACCGCGATGCAAAAATCACGATTTTTTTCGACCGCGATATTATAACCTGCTGTACATGAATTAAATACTGGTGTTATTACTGAAATATATGATATAGAGAAATTTTCATTGAATTCAATTTTTGGTGACAAAATGACAGCTAATGCCTACATGTAAATCCAAGAGCAAAGAAATTCATAAAGCAGATTATTAATCTCCTGTCTCAGCATGTCTCAATGCTACATAATTTCATTTATTGAAAGTTTTTTTTATGGAATGTTACTGTTGGAAAAGGAAGGTAAATTCATGTAAAAATGTGCACTGTAACCATGGTAACAACAATGAAGTAATTTTGCTCAGGTTATTGCTCATTTTCCATTGTATGCACTAAACAGATGACGGTGGCAGATACACTTACATAAAGCAGCCCCAGATTTGTAAGTGGAACATCAAGAAGTTTGCTGAGGCCATTCAGGGGGTGGTTCCTCTAGCCAAGACTATTCCGGAAACAAAGATTTTTGATGAAGAATACAGTGATTACTACACAAAGAAAATGAGGAAGAAGGTTTGAAGAATTCAGAATTCTGCTTGTATTGTTATGTTGGTGAATTTTCTCAAGTGATGTCTGTGCATAATTCTGGATTTTGTTATTAACAGTTGACCAAATAATCTATAAAAATGGACCTCACTGTAACATTTATTTGTGTTATTGTTATTTGCAGTTTGGTTTGGTTAATAAATCTGAGGAACAAGATGGGTAACTATTTTTGATCTTCTAATACAAGTTTTCGATTGTACACATATTATTAGTGATTGATAGTATAAATCTCGTTCTATTTGCCTGAATTTTATTGTAGTGTAAATTCGCAATGCAGTTTTGAAGCAAAAATATGCTTTTGTATAAAATATGTAATGATTAAAATTGGAACATTCACAAAAATTATGTCTCACAGATAAATGTAACAGGACAAGATCCTGGACATAAGGCCTTACGAATTATACTTACTTATACTTATAAGTACTGTTATACTTGTGTGATAGGGACTTGACAGGGTCCTTTCTGGATACAATGCAGAAGACTGGTGCTGATTTCACAAACTGCTTTCGATGTCTGAGTCGTCTTCCTTTACCCGGATCACCTGATTTTGAAGATAGACTTCAAGAGGTCATCAAATACATCCTGTCCCAATGCTCTACTGTTGAAGAGCTAAAAAAAGAGTACAGACCTCGGATGGATCCAAGGTAGAAACAGAAGACACTGGATATCTATAGACTTCTTTTCCAATAGACGAATGCAAAAGGAGATAAAAAAATCCACAACTTTTACAATCAAATAGCATAATTAAACACCTTACCTATATTTTTTTTCTTTATTAGCACTAAATGAAATAAATTTCACTCTCTCAGAAATATATACAATAAAAAGATTAACATATATTTATTTTTGAGTTAGATATTTTACTTTTATGTTCCAGGCAATTTCAGATGATGATGATGTTGATGGAATCAAACCCACAACTTGCTCCAGCTCTTGGGAGAAGTTTTTCTGCATTCTCACAAGAAATAGAAAGGCTTGAAAAATTCAAAGAACTAGAGGTATGAAAGAATTCATCTGATGAATAATACTTAAGATTTGTAGTTTAAATCAGTTAGATATTATTTGATATTTTTTTGTGTCAACATAGGGAAAATCTGATATGTGTAAATAGAGAAGGAAAATGATTGCATATGATGCTTCCTATACAGTTCTATTCATTTAGATGATGAAATGTTTTCAATGGGGAGAAATAATTACCAACACAAACAGTGGTTTTTTTTAGTTGAATCCTCTTTGAATTTGCAGAAAATTACGGAAGATGATAAACAGAAAGAAAATAAGGAACTGTGGACGACCTGGTTTAAGAGTTATACAGATCGACTGAAAAAGGAAGTAGAAGGAGAAACTGATATAGAGGCTGCCAATCAGAGGAGAAAAGAGGTCATGAACGGCACTAACCCAAGGTTAGTGATGTCAGATAAATGCTCAGAGTGATGTCAGATAAATGCTCAGAGTAAGCTAGAATAGCAGCACGTTTCCTACAATCCCTTCATGATATTCTCTAAAGAGAATACCTTCATAATAGCTTATTAAGGTCTTCCGTTTCCAACGGAAGACCTTCTAGTGATTCTACTGTTTATTATTATTATTATTATTTTTTTTCCCTTTCGTCTCCTAAACCGTTGGATGGATTTTCCTGAAACTTTCACAGGTTATAGACAACGATGGTACCTCGAGGCATTTTTTTCATTTTTTCAAAATTCACTTCCGTTCGTCAGATACGTCCGATTTTCCGGTTTTTGAAAGAAACTTTGTCCGGGGGTAAACTTGAAAACCACAAAAGATAATCGAATGAAACTTTCAGGGATGACAGATCTATCTTCTCTATGGTGCATGCACGTAATATTTTTTGTCGCCGTCACTTCCGGTCGTCACCGGAAGTGATTAAATAAATCATCAATTTCAAACTTTTTTCTTTCAAATTGAAACCTATATCGTTTTACTAGGTCTAGTTCTAATTCTCAAAAAATGTTGATCCCACCGGAAGTTGAATCTCCAACTTCCGGTTATATCAAAGAAAGACTATTAATTCTCTCATTTTTCAGTGCCATAAATCTTGGTCATGAAACCAGTTAATGAGTTGAGTTTTACATATATTATAGTCACTATAAATGTCTAGAGTAACGTCAAATATTTTTGTAAAATTCACTTCCGGTCGGCAAATACGGCTTATTAGCTGTTTTCGTTGTACAGCGTTTTTCTCAGAAACGGTTAAAGATACGGTCATCAAATTTTCAGAGTTAATAGATCTTACTTTGTAGGCGTGCAGTAGGGGGTTAAGAATGTCGGCCGTCACTTCCGGTCGTCACCGGAAGTGATTAAATTAATCATCAATTTCAAACCTTTTTCTTTCAAATTGAAACCTATATCGGTTTACTAGGTCTCGTTCTAATTATCAAAAAATGTTGACCCCACCAGAAGTTGAATCTCCAACTTCCGGTTATATCAAAGAAAGACTATTCATTCTCTCATTTTTCAGTGCCATAAATCTCGGTCATAAAACAAGTTAATGATTTGAATTTTACATATGTTAGAGACACTATACATGTCTAGAGTATACTTAAATATTTTTGTAAAATTCACTTCCGGTCGTGAGATATGGGGTGGATATATTGAAGCCTTGTTTTTTCAGTTTCTCAATAATGAATATAGATAGACGCTTGAAACTTGTCGAGTTGATTAACTAACATTAGTCCATTGTACACATACATTCAATTTTTTCGTCCGTCACTTCCGGTCTATACCGGAAGTGTTTTAAAAAATGTCGATTTTCCGATTTCTTCGAGTGATTTCTCAGAGATGGCTGGATATATTTTCTTGAAATTTTCAGGAATAATGTCTTATGAAATGAGCTTGCTATAATTATTTTTGTTTTTACAAAATTCACTTCCGGTCGAAAAATATGGCCGATATTCTGTCTCTCAAAAGGAATTTTGTCCAGCATTTTTCTTGGAAAAGGTAAAATATAGGTTCATCAAATATTCAGGGATAATCAATCTCCGTTTATAAGCGTGCAGTAGGGGGTTGAACCGTCACTTCCTGTCGTCACCGGAAGTGATTGAAGGAATCGCAAATTTCAAACTTTTTCTTTCAAATTGAAACCTATACTAGTTTATTAACTCTCTTTCAAAGTGTCAAAAGAATATTGAGTCTGTCGGTAGTCAAAACAACTACTTCCGGTTTCTTCATAAAATACCTTTCTTCTTTTTGTCTCTTTCTCCCCATAAATCTCGCTAATATTTGAAGTCTTTCATATGATTTTCACATGTCTTAATAAAAAGTATCAACTTCTAGAGTTTTGATGATTTTGTTTTTCAAAATTGACTTCCGGTCGGTAGTAACCTACTACTTTCTCTTTCTTTAGTCTACTTCTTTTTGTTGAGAACTCTTTCAGATAGAGACGTGAAATTTTCAGGGAATATAGACAGTAAAGAGTCGCTGTCATTTATAGGAAAACACATCTGAATAGTACTTCCGGTCGTCACCGGAAGTTACAAGAAATGAGTAAAAAATTCGATAATACACTTCTCATTTATTGTTAAAGTACATTCTCTGATATATTTGAATGGTTTTTGTAGGATCAGAAAACTCTTTACCGGAAGTGAACAAACGGAAGACCTACTCATTACTAGTAATGAGTTTCTAGTTTGATAGAATATTTAATAAGTTGATAAAAGTTTGAAATATATGATTTGAAAATAGATTCAAATGTTTTGTCACTGACTGTAATTAGTTGCAATAATTTAGCCCTCTCTGATTTTGTTTGGGTGGGGGCTACAACTCCATAGGATCTTCTTTATGGTGCAAATGCAGGAGTGATTCACTCCCACAGCATTTTTTATCTTTTTAAACTTTTGCTGACTTTATTTACGCAAGTAAAATGATATTCTATGTTGCTTAGTTTTTATAAATCTACAGTCTGCAAAGCAACTTACGATTTGTGAGGCTCTATTCTACCATTTTTAACAAGTTTGATATATTCCAATTTCTCAGTTCATATTTTGTGTGCCATGATGTACTGAAGTTTCAACTTTCGGTTGTCAAGTTATTTGCATATACATGTATAATGTAGTGTTTACATCAACGGATGATTATGTAGGAGAAAGTGATTTTGTTGGTTTTGAAAAGGTTCAAATTTCATATCAAGTTAATAAACGAACAGCATAGTGTAAATTTTTTCTGCTAACATATGATTTTCCTTCCTCTATCAGAATGGCTCGAGTAACGACATTTTCGCACTGATTTTCAATGTTTAGGTTTTTCAGTAGTTCCACCTACTGTATGAGATCTTCGGATAACAAGCATGGCGGAGCAGGCAAAGAATTTTGCATGTTGCACATGATATCTAATAAAAAACACCTTTATTAGACATGCCAAAATGTGAAGTTGATACTCTTTTTAGTGTAAATTAATAACATTGGAGACAAATACACGGAGCTTATTACAGGTCATTTATAAATGATAAAAATATTTTGAACCATTATGAAGATCCTATGGAATTGTAGCCCTCTCCCGAAAACGTCAGAATTAAAAATCAGAGGGGGCTACATTATTACAGTTAACTGCAGGTGTTTTCCATTCCTTGTATTCTTTTAATACAGCTATTTACAATGTTCAGGTTTTGCTGTGCACCTTGTAAGGCTGACGAAAGAGTTTTTATTTTTTTGTCCGTTTTAATGCATGCCCTCTGTTCATGTGTATGTATATAGTTGATACATGTATAAATTTTTGTATTCTGATAGTCTGTTTGAATGAGTTGACTTTTTTCCAGATTCATCCTTAGGAACTACATTGCTCAGAATGCGATAGATGCAGCTGAAAAGGGAGATTTTTCAGAAGTTTGTCGAGTTCTGAAACTTCTAGAAACTCCGTACAATGATGGTACAGATTTAGAAAGTCTACGCCCTTCACCTTCAGGTAAGGCATTAAAAGTTGTTAAAACCAGACTTATCACTCCCTCTCTTCATCCTAGAGGGGGAACTTGCAATTTTTGTGTGTTACAGCATTGTAACACATAGACTATGTGGTAGCAGGAATTTCTAGAAAATAAACTGTTTTTCTGAATTGTAAAAGTTGACATCAAGTTTTCTCCCTCTAAATTTTTCTTTCATAAAGTAGAACTATCAAGCTATTGTCATGTAGTTTTATATTAACTCCCCTCCCCCCTTCCCATTCATTTGAATTGGGAGGTTCTAATGTAAGAAAACAAATTATTTTTTTCTGACTCAGATCTTTTTCCCCACAGATTCTAATATTGCTGCTGAAGATGATTCCTCTTCAAGTGTACCAAAAACATTTGTAGAGAAGTGTTACGATGGTAAACCACCGTCGTGGTCCGTAGACCTGAGGGTCACCTGATCTTCATAAAACCACACAAATCTCGCCTGTTCCTTACACATACAGTGGAGAATTGATGGAGTCTTTGAGTGACATACTAATTTCCTTTGTCGCCATGTTGTAAACACTGGAATGATCAAGCTCTGGTCAGCTCAGTATATTCCGTTACGCTACAACTCCAATATCGTCATTCGTAGGGGAAAATAGTCACGGAGAATTGACACTGTACGGAGTTTGTGGAATAATTAGGTGACTAAAATCGAAACAGAGAAGAATGGAGTATTGAAAATTTTACTGTTTTTCATTGTGTCAGATTCTGTCTGCTTTCAACATCATATTATAATTATAGAGTCAAAATCAACAGAATGATTGTCAGTGTGTAAACACATCTGCTGTATTATTTATCTACATTGAGATCCACCACAAAGATTCCATTAGTTAGGAGCAGGAACTCTAATAGATTTGTGTGGGGAAAGATACTGTAAAACATGCAATAATCACAGGATTCAATGCAGTGCTTCTGGCATTTCATCTGGATGACAGTTTTGAATTCAACCTTAACTGGTGTTTGAAACTTGAAGTTAAAATCTTGTGAAATTGCTGTGTAAAAAATTTCTGATGTGTTTTAAAAAACAAAGTTTTGATATTAAATTGAATTTATATTTACCACATTCATTTTCATTGCTCATTTTCCTTAACGGATTATTTGGACTCCATGTACGTCATTGGACAGTGAATAATTACGTCAATGGACATTCAATATTGTTTGTAGATGTAGCTCACCTGAGCTGAAAGCTCAAATTAGTTATTTTGATCACCTTTTTAGTTCTACTGTCTCTGTCTGTCTGTCCGTTTGTCTGTAAACTTTTTACATTTTCGACTTCTTTTCCAGAACCACTGGGCCATTTTTAACCAAACTTGGCCAAAAGCATCCTTGGGTGAAGGGCGTTCAAGTTTCTTCAAATGAAGGGCCATGCCCCCTACAAAGAGGAGATAATTTTTAAAAAATGCAAAAATAGGGTGGGGTCATTAAAATTTTTTCTCAAGAACCACTGGGCCAGAAGAACTTAAATTTATATGAAAGCTTTTTGTCATACTGCAGATTCACGTTTGTTCAAATCCTGGCCCCCTAGGGTAGGATGGGGCCACGATAGGAGATCGAAGTTTTTACATACAAATATATAGGGAAAATCTTCTCAAGAACCACTGAGCCAGAAAAGCTGATAATTACATGAAAGCTTCCTAACATGGTGCATATTCACGTTTGTTCAAATCAAGGTCCCCTGGGTTAGGATGGGGCTACAATAGGGGATTAAAGTTTTTTTTTTTTTTTTTTTTTTTTTTTAAATTTATTTGTAATATTTATTCAACTATCACATTTTATATCAAATTAGTATATCATATATTCATCTACATACATATACACATCTCCATACATATACATACACTGTATATACACCAACACAGCTATAGAAGATATGTACATGCGTTAATTTGAAAGTCGTTTGAAATATAGAAGAAAAAAGAATAGAAAAAAAAAGAAGAGAGGAGAGAAAGTTAAATAAATGGGGAAAAAATAATAATAATATAATATAAATGGGGCACATGTTCAGGGGGTGGGGGTGTTAAGCAAAATTAGTTTTCTAATAGAAATATTAATGAATACATATAAATTATAACATATCACATATATACTGCCAGTTGTTTTTAAACTCTGTATATTTACATTGTTTTAACAATAAAAAAATTTCTGTCATGATTCTTTCTTCAATAATTGCTTAATAGAACCCTTGTACTTAGCAAAGGGTGGCTTTTGTACTTACTCGAAACTATATAATCAAAGTTTTACATACAAATATATAGGGGGAAAAGTCACGTGACGTACAGGTGAGAGGACATGAGTCTTACCTGCACCGTATTTTGACAAATATATGTCTTTCTTGAGACAACTTTGTAAGTATTTTTGTGTGTGTTGTATTTATAATTCATTATTCGTTCAAGCTGTGAATCAACAGTCAAACGTTTTGTAAATATGTGCTTATTGCGAAGACTTCTTTATTTCTTTGTTTTGCTGGATTTGTGTTCACCAACAACGATTATATTAGGGTCCTACTAAACAGAGTACGCTAGAGTACTTTAGAGTACGCTGGTAAGAATTCAAAATTTAATGCAATTTAATTGGTTTTTTTGTATGTATACCACTTAAATAAACATGATTATAGAATAATATTGCAAAATTTATCAAAAGTATTTGTTTTTTTAGCGATATTTTGACCAGAAAACAACATTCAATTTATTGAAGATTTATGGCATCACAATTACACAATGTATTACTATTTTGTTTGGATAAAGAATTGAGCGATGTGACATATTACATCAGTAATTAATTTTACGTATGATAGATAGTTATTCGGAATGCATGATCTTTTGATTTTCTTGCCACCCCCTCCCTTGGTTGTTTTGGGGGTTTCTGTGCCTTTTTAAACCTCCCTTTTCAATTCATCAATTTATTATATATTTTGTTTCTTTGTCCACTGCCCAATTATTGAATAAAATCAATTGAGTAATTGCTGGCCTTAAAAAAACCCACACCACACATCCAGTGTTGATTTAAAACAACAGTGACAATCATCAAAGAACTCATCTTCATATATGTAATCATTTCATTTTTATGTAAATCTAAATACCACTGAATGGTTTATTTTCATGGAATTCACTGTTCAGTTGACTAAAACAGACTTAATACTTTAAAAATAAGATAAAGGCATAATCTTGGAAAATTAAATGTAATGCGCTGGTACTTCATGTTTACAAATATGTAGTAAATTTGATCGGGATCAAACGGTAAACTGTAATTAAAAATATTTTCTAAAATAATGAAAACAAACACAGTATATTCCAGATATATATTTATTAGGTTAACCTAAAGTAAGAACATCTACGAACAGCAGTTAAATTGCTTTGAATTATGAAATTTTACCAGCGTACTCTAAAGTACTCTAATGTACTATGTTTAGTACGGTGATACATGTACAACAGCACTTCTGAAATGGCAAGTGAAAATGAAACTGGTAAGGAACTTCCACTAACAATGAACAAACCTATTTATCTCAAGAATTCAGAAACCCATTTGGATAAAACAAATAAAATCGGTGATTTTGAAATGTATGAAGCTATACAAAAGAAAGTTGGTGACGATATACTTTGTATACAACTGGAGCGCGATCTTTGGAGAGTGTATCTAAAGTCCAACGAAAGTATATCAGCGTTATTATCAGAAATATTACCGCCCAAGTTTACGATTCGAATCCCTATTCAACTGGTGCCACAAATCCTTGTGATAAAGTACTTAAAGTAACAATCTGTGGGTTACCTTTGTCTGTTGATGACAATGCAGTTTTTGAAATGTTACATTTGTTTGATGTTACGATGAAAAGTGGTCTTAAATACGAAAACATAAGGCACCCTGTTACCCACCGCATGAAAAATGTGCTGAATGGAAATAAGTTCATATACATATGTACATAGCCCTCTTCCAAACAACAATTCTCTTCCCAGGATCGCAATATGTGCAAAATTAAAATGTCGGATATATCACCATAACCAAGTGACAGGGAATCCGAAAGCTCAGTGCTTCAACTGCTGGAAAAACGGACATCACAAACAACAATGTAAAAACATGAGAGTATGCAGAGTGTGTGAGGAGCCCGGTCATTCTCCTGGTTCCCCAGAGTGTCAACACATGAGAAATCCCCCGATGATGTGGTGGTATTTCACGGCAAAGAAGTTTTTCCCCTGCGATCTTTACGTTTTTGGAGAGCATCATAAATCAGCGAAACATGCCTACCAACTAACAAAAGCCATTCATTCTAGCGATCTCAGTGCTGCACAGAATGTGAGGGATTCGGAAAGGTAACGGGACATTTCGACCCAAGAACATACTTTTTTTCCATAACTGAGACATTTCGACCCTAAAGTCGATTATTTGTTATAATTGATAACTGAGGTTTCTACCCTTAAGGCTTTTTGACAAAATACCGGGTCTATCTTCTTTTTTTTTTATTAGATATAAAGATAATTGGGCCGTTTTTGACTATGAACATTTTTCTATTGGTGAATGGAAGAGGTGTTTCAAAACAAACAAGAGACCCATGCGCCTAGAATCGCTCTTCTGATACATTGTAGAACAGGCAAAAATTCTCACTAACCAAGATTCATCAATTAACAAAGTTTGATGATGTTAAGTCAAATAGTACCTGAAAACTTAAATGTAACTGTCCAAAAGTAGGTCACGGTTACCTACTTTTGGTCGACACACTGAAGACTCAAGATGAATCAACTGACAAGTCAAATAGTATTCAAATATAGCCGTCAAATTCCAAAAGAAGGCCACAGTGACCTACTTTTTGGTCGACACACTCCAAAGACTCAAGATGCATCAACTGACAAAGTTTGGTAATTGAAGTCAAATAGTATCTGAAATATTCAGATATAAACGTCAAATTCCAAAAGTAGGTCAGAGTGACCTACTTTTTGGTCAATACACTCCGAAGACTCAAAACCCATCAACTGACAAAGTTTGATGATTTTAAGTCAAATAGTATCTGAAATATTAAAATATAGCCGTCAAAATCCAAAAATAGGTCACGGTGACCTACTTTTTAGTCAACACACTCTGAAGACTCAACATGAATCAACTGACAAAATTTGATAATTGTAAGTCAAATTGTCAGTTGATGCATCTTGAGTCTTCATAGTTTGTTGACCAAAAAGTAGGTCACCGTGACCTACTTTTGGAATTTGACGGCTATATTTTAATATTTCAGATACAAAGTTTGATGATCCTAGCTTTCATAGTGTCCAAAATATGCATCTAAAATTGAAAATGTGAAATTTGAATGTCTGCAAAATTCAAAAAGTAGGTCACTGTGACCTACTCTTTTTTAATATAAATATGTTTCGAAGCCTCTAGACGCATCAACTTACACGGTTTGATGATTCTAAACCTCTCGGTATCTGAAATAAACAACCTAAAATGTATTCATAAATGATTAGCCATAAAATTTAGAAAGTAGGTCATGGTGACATACTTTTTACATGACGCAGTTCAAGGTCCCTTGATCCATCAACTACAACTTTTGATGATCATAGGCTCAAAAGTGTCCAAGATATGCATCAAAATTCTTTTAATAATTACCTGCGAAATTCAAAAAGTAGGTCATCATGACCTACTTTTGAGACAACATGGTATTAGGTCCTAAGATGCATCAACTGACAAAATTTGATGATCCTAGTCCTTATACTAAGCAAAATATCAAAGTTTAAACAAAACAAAATTTGAGGTCAACTTTGAAGGGACCTTGAGACCACATCCTTTGCCCCAGGATGATGCCTTGAATTTTTGTTTTATCTACAACCTATCCTCATCCTTATGCATAAGTTTGGTGATAATTTGCCCAGCGGTTCTTGAGAAGATTTTTTAGCAACCACTGCTTTTGTTTGCATTTTCCTAATTATCTCCCCTTGTTAAAGGGTCACAACCCTAGTTTTAGTACAAATGAAAGCACTTTGGCCAAGGATACCCTGTGACAAATTTGACGAAAATTGGATGAGGTGTTCTTGAGATATAGCCCTTTTTCCAAAAAGTTGACGCACACCGCACGCCAGACATATGGCCATATGATTAGCTCTTTGAGCCTTCGGCTCAGAAGAGCTAAAAATTGTGTCCGTCTCCTCTACTGCTGTGGACTGAACACCTCCCTCGACACATCCATGGGTTAAATGATTTTCTGATAGTAATCCTTTTCTCAATCCTCTATTACAAATGTTAATTTTTTACGGAGCTGAACTTTTATACAATTGATATATCATAAGTACCACAATGATGCTTCGATCCCTCCTCTCTGCATGCGGAGCATTGGAATGGAAAATCCGCCCGGCTTTTAATTAGATCCCTGTACTCGTGTCTCCTCAGATCTGTGAAGAAAATAATTTATAAACATATATTGAAATTGTAATAGTTGTAGTCAGTGATGGAGATAGGATTTTACCCGGTGGAAACACGTGGACTAGCGTGGGGTTTAGGATTGTAAGATGATGATTTATGCTGCCATCTACTGCATGTATCGCATATCAAGGCCTCTTGTTGTGGGCGTACCAGCGAATCGCAAACTACACAATTATCTGCAAGAAAACAAATATGAATTTAAGGGCGACGGACCTAATTCGTTTCTACAATAGATTTTATTCAAATTTTGACATAAGGTAAAATTGACATTAGTGTGATAAAATGAATGAAAAAACATGTCCATTGCATTTCCCCGAACACTAACAAACTGAAGCTGAAAATTAATTTACAGGATGTAATCTACGAGACCATTACTTTAGCTAAGGGGAGAATATGAGGGAATGGAGTATAATATAAGGTAAAGAATCAATATAGATCACGTGTATGCATCAAAAGTTTCATGGCGGCGGAGTTTTAATGTATATATGACAGCATCATTGCCTTGTTACCGTCGACAAAACACTTCGAGATATGTTACACGATTTGTTTCCCGTTATTTATTTTTTATTGTAAGAATTATGCACTTATGTATACATATAAATCAAATGAGGATATATGTATTATACCAACGTGTGTGTAATGAGAAATTACGCAGGTATCACACGTGAAGAAACTTACATATCCAGTCTCGTATATTACATTATTTGTCCTGTAGATTACTAGAACTTACGTATTGGACACTGAGTTTATTTAAGTTATTGCACTATGATAAATTCAATGAATAAGTTTCTTTTTAAAAGAGGTTTAGTAGCTAATTCCATTGTTGTATCACTCATTTACTGTCCTGAGTGTTTATGCATATAGTCTACATTGCGATCACTTATCACAAACTCAAAACACATGCTACTCAACGTCTGTCATTTTTATTAACACTCAAACCCCAACCCGGTCTTTTCCGGAATACATTGTAATAGTAAAACCAACAACGACATACAATCCGGATTGCCCTCTCAATGACCCAGTATACTCAGATACACAACATCCGGGGACCAAATTTAAAATTTGGAAATATACAAATTTTATCACTGGGCACTGAGACTGTATATCAGTCATAATGTATACCAAGATGAAATGACGTGGAACAGATTACAGTACTACCACTACTGTCTAAATCTAACCATGGAGGTGTGCCGCCTCTGATGCTACATTCATATGATTAAATCAGTGATACACATATACAACCACATATGCAACAGTATCCCTTGACAACATCTGTCAATAAATCATAATGCACGATTAATGGCCACTTAAAACACCGGTATCAAAAGACTGAGTATCAAGCTAGTTGTCCATCATCATCACAATGTATCAACAAAAATCAAAATGAACAAAATAGAAAAGTACAAAGTGAATACAACTACATATACATGGTAGATTGAAAGATGCAATGAATACAACAAGCATGTCAATTAGTGTTCAAACCAATTGGAATATAGACAATCTATTTGAAAACTTGACAAGTAAAGCACTTAAATGAATATTCAATTCGTTCATTCGTCAAATGCATATAGAAATGATATGTACCGCAAGTTGTAAATAAACAAATGCAATTATTCTAATCCCAATATCATATGCATTACAATATAGTAGCAATCTGCAGGTAGCACATGTACACAAATTGCTGAAATTTAAGGAACGCAGTATATAAAAATGTGCAATGGGATGGGCAGGGGTTGTCTGAATGCACATGATAAAAATCGAAAGAAATGCACACATGGATTTAAAAAAAAAGGTTCTATCATGACAAAAAGCAAAACACATCATGAACATACATGTTTTGCAAGTCAGAAAAACATACAAAAGTAATCAACTCTCATGTTCGAAGCAAAGCAATCAAGTCAACTAAGTACACATGCAATTAAATTTCATAAAGATTTAAAAACATAAAGATTGTCTCTGTCAACATGATCAACCCTAAATTCTTGGATTGTGTACTATTCACATTAAATCAAAGGTGGTGGTCTAAACCTTATAGCATTTTGCGCTTTAGCATTAAGAGATGATAAAGACACCCATATTGCATTTTGAGCAGGTTCACCAATAATTTGCAAAAGAAATTCTGGACCGTTATTTGTACTTCGTTGAGCAAGCACTCGCTTAATCTTGTGAAGTCCGTCAGAGTCTGAAGAAATGGAGGAATGAGTGTCTGCTAACGGATCAACATGATTGTTGTCACGAAATCGGATTGGTTTCTGGCGAGTTCTGCTTGGCCTTTGGAATACTGGAAGAGGAATGTCTTTGGTTTTCTTCACCATCACTGTTTCAGATGAAAAAGTGGCGTCACTGCCGTCAGACAATAATCGAGAGGGCTCTGGAATATGATCTGTCTGTGTTGCTGTGCTTTCCACTCCCTGAGACTTATTAGAGGTAACGACTCTGAAAAAGGAAGATGGTGTCGGTTGACGGACATACGCCAATTTCAAACGATCCACATGAATGGGAGTAGATAGGACTTTCCCTGTGGCTTCATCCTTCAGTGTAACCATGTGTGGGGAATCCACATTGTGCACAACATACACTCCAACATACATATTTTGCAATTTCTGAGCTGCTCCAGTAGGTTCCTTATGCAGAAACACAAAATCACCCACTGTTAAGTTCAAAGGTCTCGTGTGTTCATTTGCATGTCGCAACATTTGCATTTTGTAATTTTTAGTATTGGTCACTACATGATCTCGAATCACATTTAGGCGGGCATGCAAATTGTTGACATAAGTATGCATAGACTTTGGAATGCCTTGAAGATCCGCGGGAGGTATATGGGTAGAAAGCGGGAATGTAGGTCTGTCACCAAACAAGATTTCATATGCAGAATATCCTGTAGAATTTACAGAAATGTTCATA
The DNA here is from genome assembly GCF_947568905.1 of Ostrea edulis. Classification (NCBI taxonomy): domain Eukaryota; kingdom Metazoa; phylum Mollusca; class Bivalvia; order Ostreida; family Ostreidae; genus Ostrea; species Ostrea edulis. The sequence continues at coordinate 61,488,617 of NC_079169.1, read as the reverse complement.
GCAAATGTGATGGAAGGTAGGACTTTATCCCAGTTGTTTCGTTTGGAATTCAAATAGGGAGTGGGTTTGGCGGCTATAGTAGCATGAGTACGTTCACATGCGCCTAGACAGTGGTGCATGAAACTAGGGGTGAATTCCTGTTTGATTTGAAATACATCACAAAGTGTCTGTGTCACTTTTGCTGTAAATTCTGTTCCTCTATCTGATATAAGCGTGTCACAAGTTCCAAATGTAGTGAACAGTAGGTAGAGGCCTTCTGAGACGGTGCAAGCATCATCCACAGCTAACGGTACCGTAAAAAGGAACTTGCTTAACATATCAACCGCAGTCAAAACGTAAGTATGTCCAGACACGGTCAGAGGTAATGGTCCATAGCTATCCACCTGCCATACTCTGAAAGGTTTACACGGTGTTGGGTAGGCGACAATTGCGGATTTGGTATGATTTTGTGTCAGTTTTCGCTGTTGACAAGGAATACATGAACGAACATAATCTGTGATAACTGCAGACATGCGTAAAAAATAGTAGTGTTCCTTCACTCTATCGATACAGTCCTGAATGCCACAATGTCCTCCAAGTGGGCTATCATGATACATTTGTAATATATCCATAATTTTACACTGCGGTAAAACTAACTGCCATTGATTCATGTCCTTGGTACGTTTAGCTTTCGCAACACGAGAATGAAACAGCAAATTGTCAATGAGAAGAAAGTCAGAGCTCAGCAGTATTATCTTGCGCGCATCCTTCTGCATATCGAGTATAGTACCATCATTGAGATACAAATAAATGTCTTTAAAATCGTCATCATTCAGTTGTAAATGAGCCATATCAGCAGAAGATATCCCCAACACTGTTAAAGTGTCCTTTTGGGCTGCAGAGTGCTCTTTCTGTGCTGCTGAGGTGTGATCCTGACCATTTTGAGCAAGTGGTGTATCAACTTCAGATGAAGTCGCAAGCGGATCAGTAGACACACTCGAGTCCATATATTTCTGATCTGGTAACAGTGTATGGGTGGTGTCAATGTCTGTGTCACCAGTAAAACGGTTTGCGTTCACGTCATTATCACTGTTGGAGAGAAATCCGTCACTATGCTGATGAGGTGTATTTTCTTCAGTTGCAACACCAAATTGATCCTGTGAAACACCCTGATCAGTCTCTGCTTGGAACAGCGAGTGTGCAGGACCATTAGTCTCGGTCTCCAGTTGAAACGGGTCATTTCGCTCCAGTGAAATAGGCGAGTGTGACTGAAACGTACCGTCACAAGGGACGTCGGACACCAGCTGATTAGGAACTGACGGTGGACGCGTTCCTGATTTTGCGCGCAGAAACTTACGAGTTCCTCGGAGTCTATCCAATTGTTTGGAATGAGTGAGACTACAAATATCCGAGTTACTTTCGGTGTCAGCGTCGTATTCCAACGCAGGATGAAGATCCGGAGGTCGGAAAAGTATCACTATGTTGTTGACTGCAAAATCATTCATTCCAGAATGTCTGTCTTGTATCAAGTCACGTAGACATTCTCCTGAGGGTAATTTAATGTCACATGTAGGCTCATCAACGGAATCGAAGTATGGGTCATGCTCATCTGGGCTGGCTTCCAGAGTAGGCATGTCCGGATTAGGATGGCAACGTGACAATGCATCCGCCACGACCATCTGCGCTGCTGGTTTACACTGAATTTCAAAGTCATACTGTTGAAGGATAGTCAGCCAGCGGTCGAAGATAGCTCCACGTAGTTTGTTCATGAACAGCGGTTTTAGAGCTTGATGATCACACTCAACAATTACATGGTTTCCTCGAATGTACGATGCACAGTCTGTGACTGCAGTGGTCACTCCTAATAGTTCTAATTTCGTTGGGCCATAAGATCGCTGCCATTTATTGAGACCTTTCGAACCGAAACGAATAACATGCGGAGTGTCATCGTCATAAAGTTGATATAACATGTATCCTATACCTTTGCTCGAAGTATCCACAGCAATATGAAAGGGAATATCAAATCTTGGGAATGACAACACATTCGAATTCACAAGGGCACCCTTCAGTGTCTGAAATGCGACTGTATGTGACTGTGTCCAAATAAACTTCATATTTTTCTTTAACAGGGCATGAAGGGATGAAGCTATTATGCTGTAGTTTGGTATATATTTCCGAAACCAGTTGAGCATGCCAAGAGCACAACGCAGCTCCTTTGCTGTCGTTGGAAGGGGAAAGTTTCTAATACTGTCAACGCGATCTGAGGGAGGGCGAATGCCATCCTTGGAAATTTCATGTCCAAGAAAAATTGCTTTGTCAGTAGCAAAGGTGCACTTCCTAGGATTCAGTTTCAAACCCGACGATTCAAACCTTCTCATCACTTCACTAATGTCTTTTAAATGTTGATCAAAACTATCAGACATAATAACAACATCATCCATATAACACAATACAGATCTAAAAGTCAAACCCCTCAAAACTTTGTCCATAAGTAATTGAAAGCTATTAGGGGCCGTCTTGAGACCCATAGGCAATCTGGTAAATTTGCACGTACCAAAACAGGTGTTAAATGCAGTTAAATTGGCAGATTCTTTTGAAATGCCCATTTGAAAAAAAACCTGAGCTCATATCAATGGTAGAAATAAAATTGGGTGTGGTTTGACTAAAAGACTCTGTGAGCTCTTGTTCATCAGGTATATTGTAAGCAAAATCAAGTGTTTGCGAGTTCAAATACCGAAAATCACAACAAAACCTGTATGAGGTAAGATGAGCCTCTTTACCCTGGGCAGCATGAGATCCATTGTTTTTGCGCTTAGCAACCAAAAGGATGGGGCTAGTAATGGGCAAACTATCTGTTTCACTAACAGGGGCAATAATTCCTTGGGAGAGGAGTTCGTCTAACTGTGTGCGCAAAATCTCTCTCTTATCTGGAGGTAAACGATAAGGCCTCTGATACTTGGGAACAAAATTTGGCTTCATATGTATCTCATGCTGTACAAGGTTTGTAAAACCAAGCTGTGGATTTTCTTTAGTCACAAATACATTCTTGTGTGCATATAAACATTTCTCAATCTGCTTGTCTGTAAGTACATGTGTACCAGAAAAATCAAAATTTGCACAAAAAGCAGAAAAATCATCTGATTTCTGACACTCTGTCTTGCACTGAGTTACACTCTTAACATTAGTACACATTGGAAATGGCACAATGTTGTAAGAGGAATCCAACACAGCAAAATCGGCCAACACCATACCTTTAGGTATAAAAACAGGGTCATTTCCAGGATTCATGACTTTGAAAGGGATGGTTTTATTTGCAGGTATAGTATTAACCGATCTAGCCAGCAGCAAACCTCTTTTCAGAACATTCACATGAGCAGAAAGTAAACCCTGCACACCATATAATGACTTTCTTGGAACTTTGCCATATACAATAAGCTCTTTGTTAGGTTCTACAGTAACAGGTTTCATAGATCTAACTTTCACCTTGGATTGCATATATCCATTCAACAAATCATTGCATGCACTAAAATCTAGCACAACACCTTTCTCTTTCATGTAATCTGTTCCAATGATAAAAGGGTGCGAGGTACATTGAAAAATATACACAGTAAACCAATGTGTACCATGAGGTGTTTGACCCTTAACCTTTGTAACACCTAAAACCTGGACACTCTGATTATCAGCTACTAATACTGAAATATCACAGGCATGCAAAGGTTGCTTAACAGAGATGGGTAACATATCATACAACGACAATGACATAACAGATATACATGAACCAGAATCTAATAATGCTGCCACATTGACAGTTTTGAATTTCACTGGCATATACATAAATTTAGTGGTGTTAGAGTCCTGTATGTCTGAAAAAATATCAGACGAGTTCATAATGTCACTGAAAGCAGGCACATCTGTCGCTATATTCTGATAGTCACACAAATGAAAACTGTCACTGCTCACAGGCGCGGTTGTGGCTACACAAGAGTCACACAACGGATTCCCACTAAAAGTTGTCGCGTCATTCTGTGTCGCACATCTCTGTTGGTAGAGTCTTTCTCTCCACGGTGTAGGCGAAGGGCTGCGATGGCGCGATTTTAACGTCTTCCCGAGGGAGCGCCCTGTTGATCTCTCCTCGGGGCTCTGGAGTTTTCCGACTTCGTGAACATACATGACGCAGCATTATGCCCGAACTGGGAACAAAACGGACACTGAGAGTTGGGGTCAGACACACCACCATCCTTCAATGCACAGGCACGCTGTACGTGACCCACACCTCTACATCGGAAACAACACTTGGAATTCGCAGATTGTTGCGGTTTAGGATCCAAACGTTGTGGGGGCTGTCCACCATATTCCGGGGTTGCTAACTGCTGTACAGCTGTAGACAGGCGAGATAATTCCTTCACGATGAAGTTCATGCTGACATCGGATGCTGACTGTGTCCGTATTGCAGCTGTGGAAGCTGGGGTTTGCCTGTAACCAAATTCTTCCCCGGTCTTGGCGGCTGTAAGAGTGTCGGCGAAACTGGTACAACGTCCAGCACGGACATAAAACGCCAATTGCTGTGGTAACCCTTCAACAAATTTGTTCATCAAGTCACGTTCGGATTTACCTAGCTTTCGACCTTTCTCCAGAATAATACTGTAGAAATCCTCCAACGGCTGAGTAGGGGACAAACACAATGAATTGAACATCGCTGACTCCATAATCAGAGTTGGGTCCAATGGTGATTTGCTGGTGTATGTTGTTTGGAACTCACTTGAGACGATCCTTCACGACGTCCGTATAAACTCCGAAAGTTGTCCAAACCATACAAGGGCAGGGCCTTGTAGATGAAGATGGAAGGCCGCAATTTTCCGTGCTTCATTTGCATCGAGGTCGTGAAATACACAGTACGAGTTAAATTCGGCCATAAATTTGGCGGCATCTTCATGTGAATATCCGCTAAACTTACGGAGTGAAAGTTTGTCCCCACATGTAGGTCATTAATGACTTGCTTATTAGGCCTACTCACTACCGGAGTCGATGTGTTCGCTGGTGTTCTAACTGACCATGGTGGGGTCTCGTCACATAAGTTCTTCACGAAGGTTTGCTCATTTTCCCGCGAATACGGGGTCAACATAGGCATCGGTCTCTCATCAAATTGAAACGTTTCCATCCCATTAAGCAACACATTATCGGGATCGGGGAATTTTGGATTCTCCGCCATGTTGTATCACTCATTTACTGTCCTGAGTGTTTATGCATATAGTCTACATTGCGATCACTTATCACAAACTCAAAACACATGCTACTCAACGTCTGTCATTTTTATTAACACTCAAACCCCAACCCGGTCTTTTCCGGAATACATTGTAATAGTAAAACCAACAACGACATACAATCCGGATTGCCCTCTCAATGACCCAGTATACTCAGATACACAACACCATTCTTTTATTAATTATTCCACATATAATGTAGTTTTATTCTTCATTTATACGGTCAAAATGTACATGTATGTGTCATTGGGTTTGGATTCAGAAGAAGAGTATTCTAAGAGCAATGCTGCAGAAAACTTGGGAATATATTAGTTAGATCTGACTGTATCCATCCAATAGATGATCAATTGTTTCTTTTCGTCTGACGGTTTTAGCCTGTTTTTAATGAGGAAATCTCACGCTTATGTGAAAATCAGTGTTTAGTAGAATAATATGAATTCAACTTACCAGACATCTTGAATCGTCAAACTCTTTGAGTGTAACGAACGATGATGTAGATTTATAGTGCAGACTGCCCAGTAGGGGTCCTGGTACACTTGGTTTGTTGCGGCGAGGCGACGATGGTGGTCGACCCTCGGATCCTCTGGAAACGGGAAGGTGTCTTCTTGAAAATCCGGGGATGGTTGGGTCCTCCAGAAGGTGGTGGCGGGTCCATCTCCTCTTCCTAGAGTCAATCGCCCACGGATCCCCACAGTATAGTCGGGGGAAGGGCTTTTTGAAGATAGCTTGCTATTCTTCATCTGTGGTCGATCGACCCTCGGATCTCCCTCAGTAAATTCTGGGAGACGGTCTTCTTGAGGACTGTGTTGAGGACGCGGCAAAGGAGGTAAGAAAGGATCACTCCATCGGATCCAGTGCAGAAACCCACCAGCTCTGTGCTTTAATTTGTCTAAATAATTTAGATAGTCGCCTAAACTTCCTTATTTATTGGCCGAAAGCAGAAGGATAGTTATGTGTGCAAATGTATTTATGGGCGAATGTGTTTAACGTGGAGTTGACCAAGCTCGCACGTCCATGACTTTATGAGAAAGCCACGGAAGACACCTTAGACCACTGTCTATGAGAGATAGTTGGCCTCTAACACCGATGCGTTATTGTATAAAGATTTACTTGATAAAATTTAAGTGTATGTGTGTCTAATTTAAGCTGTAATACAGAGAGCTTCATGCCCTATTGATTATGATAATAGAGGGGATATGATTCTGAATCCTATATTTAATCCAGGATATGCCTGGATATATTAAAATAAATTAATAATAGACCTAAATGGGAAGTTTAATATTAAGGACTTATAGGTGTAGTGTTTGAGTGTTGGTTTTAATTTGTGTTATTATGACCCCCTTTGAAAAAGAGGGGGCATATTGTTTTGCAACTGTCGGTCGGTCGGTCGGTCTGTAGACCATGTGTTGTCCGCTCAATATCTTGAGAACCATTCACTTGATGATAATGATATTTCATATGTGGGCTGGTTATGAGTAAAAGAGGACCCCTAATGTTTTTCAGGTCAAAAGGTCAAAGGTCAAGGGTCAATCTACTCTGGACATAGGAATATAATGTCCGCTCAATATTTTGAGAACCCTTTGCTTGAAAAACATCAAACTTAGCACACTGGTACAAGGAGTAGATGACCCCTATTGATTTTGAGGTCATATGGTCAAAAGTCAAGGGTCAAACTGAGCATAGGAAAATACTGACAATTCAATGTCTAGAGAACCCTTTGCTTGACAGACATCAATCTTGGCACACCAGTACATCTTCAAAAGAAAATGACCCCTATTGATTTTGAGGTCACATGGTCAAAGGTCAAGGGTCAAACTGGACATAGGAATATACTGTCCGTTCAATATCTTGAGAACCCTTTGCTTGACAGACATCAAACTTGGTACACTGGTACAACTTCAGGAGAAGATGACTCCTATTGATTTTGTGGTCACATGGTCAAAGGTCAAGAGTCAAACAGGACATTAGAATATACTGTCCGCTCAATATCTTGAGAACCCTTTGCTTGACAGACATCAAACTTCATACACTGGTACCTATTCAGGAGGAAATGACCCCTATTGATTTTGAAGTCACATGGTCAAAGTTCAAGGGTCAACCTGGACATTGGAATATACTGTCCGCTCAATATCTTGAGAACCCTTTGCTTGACAGACATCAAACTTAGTACAGTGGTGTATATTCAGGAGGAGATGACTCCTAATGATTTTGAGGTCACATGGGCAAAGGTCAAACTGAACATAGTAATATACTGTCCACTCAATATCTTGATAACCCTTTTGCTTGACAGACATCAAACTTAGTACACTGGTACATCTTCAGGAGAAGATGACCCATATTGATTTTGAGGTCAAAAGTCAATTGTTGAACTGGACATAGTAATATGCTGTCTCCTATATTTTAAGAATTATTTGCTTGATTGACACCAAACTTGGTACACTGGTACAACAGAAGGAGTAGATGACCCCTATTGATTGTTAGGTCACATGGTCAATTCACTCTTGACATAGGAAGATATTGCCTGCTCAATATTTTGAAATGATGATACTACTATCAATTAAATGATGTGTATGTATAACCCTTTTCAATTTTGCACCATGGGGGGTCATATGTGTTTTACAAACATCTCTTGTTTTAAGAAAAGACATGCATGTTAGTATTATTATTATTTTTTTTTTTTACACTATATAAAAGGAATTAGTTGAGGAGGGTATGTTATTTGGGTAAAGGTATCAGCGTAAACTGCCAAGGGTAAGGACACTTGTTTATTTAATTGTGGGTATCAAATACGATGTTTGAACAAATGTTCCAACTTGCCAAACCCATCGGATGAAGTCTACATGGCATATTTTTAACCATTATCCCTTCACCTCTTGAATTTCGGTGTATGATATTGTACCCATTACGCAAAGCGACGAGTTTCCTCCAGCAAAAGATAAAGTTATAATATTATGATAATTCTATGTAAATTGCATGGATTTGTAGAAAATTGGAGATCCACAGCATGTAGTGCAATTTTTCGAAAACGCACACAAAGAATTATTTAATCCAATTCACACGTGAAAGTTTTGAAAAGTTTCCGCTTGTTTCCACACTGAAATAAAACTAATGTATGGTCGAACTAACGAACAAAGTTCTTGATTTTATTAAGTGGACAGTAAATCTGGTGATTTACGCTAATTTCACTTCAATTGCTGTGATTTGATGCTAGCACAAAGTAAGAGTCGCCATTATCAACGTTGACCAATTGATTCCATTTTGATCTGAACTATCCACGCAACTTAACGTCTCAGACAATTTGAGTGAAAAATTCTCTACAGGATGTATTAAAAAAACTTAATCAATCAATGATGTAATGAATAAAAAATAAAGTGCTCAACTGCCCTGTTGATCCGACATTTGATAAAATCATATCCCATGAACCGAAGTATCCCATATTCTGGAGTTCTTTAAAAGTACTAGTAGGCCTAATCAAAGCAAACTCATAATTCACTCTATAAAATCTATTTATTTGTTGAAAAAACATATCTATTATAAGGAACAATATTCTTCTTTTTTGATTTATCCTGGATGTTCATCGGGTGCAATTTTTCATTTCATTTAAATCCAAAAAACTTTCTAATTTTCCTGGTCATTTCATCCTTCATAGCTGCCTGAAAAAAATAATTAATCAACATAAGAGAAGAAAATGTCAGACCTTCTTTTACTTAAGAAATAAATTTAATTCTTTGAAAATACATTTAAGAAATAAGTACTTGAAAATACATAACGATATGAACTGCCACACATTACATCAGCATACTTCAGGAAGCGTGTTAGCGTCATGAAAAGCATGGTGACAGGAGGCGTTTCAGTTCTCATGTATTTCCAAACATGACAATTATTTTTATATTCACATTATACTTTCATTTCTGTCTGAAGTCACAGCTGTTTTAGAAAATAGATGTTTTATATTATCAAGATTCATACACGCATTGTTCACCGCTACACATTCATATTATTGATATCAAAGGTAAACCATTGGAAATGTAAGTATAAACTGTTACGCTTCACGCTTACATACTTTATAAAGCACATTATTTCTGATAATTACATTCAACTTTCATTTCTGACGGAATTCCCAGTCATTGAATTGGACATAAGCATTGTTTACAAATGTAACGCGTCCATGTGGATATGCTTATCATTACAATTAGTAAGGATATAAAAAATGTAAACATTGGTTATGTAAATATCACATAATACAAGTACATTTCAGATAATGCCTTACCACTATAGCGTCGTCACTAAAGGAACAGTCTTGACGGCATGTAAGACTGGCAACATTACATATAATGACTTACCACTGTAGCGTCGTCACTATGGGAACAGTTTTGATGGCATGTAAGACTGGCAACATTACAGATAATGACTTACCACTGTAGCGTCGTCACTCTGTAAACAGTCTAGACGGCGTGTAGGACTGGCAACATTACAGATAATGACTTACCACTGTAACGTTGTCACTCTGTAAACAGTCTAGACGGCGTGTAGGACTGGCAACATTACATATAATGACTTACCACTGTAACGTCGTCACTATGGGAACAGTCTTGACGGCGTGTAGGACTGGTAACATTACAGATAATGACTTACCACTGTAACGTCGTCACTATGTGAACAGTCTAGACGGCGTGTAGGACTGGCAACATTACAGATAATGACTTACCACTGTAACGTCGTCACTATGGGAAAAGTCTTGACGGCGTGTAGGACTGGCAACATTACAGCTTCCCAGGTCTGCGTTACACGGTCCCTCTTCCTTCTGCTGTTAGAAATAATTTTATCAAGCAAGGAACAAGAATGCACTTCTGACGGGCAAATTCTTCACACATTACATTATGTTATGAGAATACAGGGCCGTAAATTAACCTTCAATTTGGAGGAGGCAGGGAATTAGGCGGGGGTCTGGGGGCCGCCCAGGCCCCCAGACGCTGAGCACATTTTGTGCACACTGAACACGTTTCGTGCAAAATCCTTGATTCTAGGGCCTTCTAAGATGTTACTTGACTAACTCATTCTAAAAGAAAGATTTGGAATGCTTTTTAAGGGAGGTATCATGTTCTTAGTTATTGGAAACAACATAAATTCTAATGAACTTTAAATTTTAATTTTTTTTGGCTCAAAAGTTGGAGGAGGCAGCTGCCTCCTCCGCCTCCATGTAATTTACGGCCCTGGAATAACAATCAAATACTTCAAGCTGTGGTTTCTAGACAAATGAACTTAGAGGGGTATATGCACAAGCGTATAATGAAGACGTAAAAGTTTTACCAAGAAATTCAAGTTTTATATTTGCATCTGAATTTATTTCAAACGGACATCTGCATGATATGTTTGACATAAGTTGTAACTTTAGGTTGTTAAGAAAATTGCAACCATGTGTATAGAAGGCAAACACATCTGATGAAGAGCATTAGAGTCCCACCCATTCCCCTGTCCCGCTATAAAGACGAATACCGCAACATAATGAAAATAGATATACATTAATACCTTAAATCTATCTATTTTGAAGAGGAAAAGCTTTCTAGGGAAAAACCCGTCATCATCATCAACATCGTCAACGACGTTGTCGTCTCTGGAAGGCTGTAAAACAGGAACGCTTGTAATGTGTTTGTTGTTTGTGAATTTGTTACCAAGTGTACAACATCGAAGTCCTAAACAACGGCTCTATTTGCCATCCAGTATGCGTTGTGCAGGAAACGCAGTTGCTATTTTCAACTTGATTGAGATGAACCATATCATGCATATCTAAATTCCAAACTCAATACTCCTCTCAATACTTTATGAAAGAAACTCGTTAAAAAGCATTTAAACTAAATCCGAGTAAAACTGAGATATGTAATTTTTAATGTCAGATACTCAATGATTCTCTGTGTTACAGACAAACAAGTGAAACTGTACTGAACGTGATCTCTACTATGAAATAACAAAGTAAGACTGTCTTTAATGCTTTGAACGTTTGAGATTTTGGGAGACAAGAAAGGTTGTTTTTAAGATATATAGTCCTTTTGGTTTAATTTCGGTAGATGATAGCGTTAAACAATTAAAGATACAGTATAATACATTATTAGTGTCCTTGTCAATCAACTCTAATTACCTCCAAGTCTTCTTTCTGGAGTTCCTGCTCTCTCTCTACAATGGCGTCACTATTGTTGCACGCTTCGTTTACTTTCCTGTAAATATATCATAACATTTCTCCAGAGTTACCCAAATTTTGAAACATTTTCCAAATTTGTATACTAAGGATCAGAAATAAATGCACGAGAACAGGCATGGGTATTTACGCCAGTTATCGTTTACTGAATGTTAAAAAGTGAACCAGACGTTCAGTGAAAATGTTTACTTTGGGCAAAACGTGAACATACCCGATATTGTCCTCGACAATCTCCTTTACTTCTTCATGATCTTTGATTTCCCGATGAAGAGTCTCGTCTGCTTGCTTCACGATGGGATCCTTTGCCGAATTCATCGCATGCGCACTGTCCAACTCTCCTGTATCTATTGTTCCCTGCGGTAACCGCCTCTGTGACAACTCTCCTGTATCTATTGTTTCCTGCGGTAACCGCCTCTGTGATAACCTGCGGATTTCTCCTGTATCTATTGTTCCCTGCGGTAACCGCCTCTGTGATAACCTGCGGATTTCTGTGCACAGAGACTCTCTCTTTACCAGTATGTTTTAGATCTTCTTCAGCTCTTTGCTGAGGTTCCCTGCGAGAGCCCCTCCTTTTCTTTCTGGCTTTCTTCTTTTCTCTCTTCTTTGAGGTGTTTTTCTTTTCTTCGTGCATAACATGATGACACTTTTCGTTTTCTGGTGTTGCATCATGTTCATTTTCTTCCTGAAGTATAAATTATTTGATGAAGTCAATTTTACGATTTCCCAAACTGAACAGTCGATAGTTTATGCAATGATACGGCATTCTAGGATGAAATACCCGTCATGATTACTATATTCGTCGTTGTCCTCTCTGGAAGATTTAAAGCAGGGACACTTGTAACAATGTGTTTATTGTTTGTGATTTCATTAACAAGTGTAGAAAATCGAAGACTTAACATGGGTTATGTGTGCAAAAAAAGTAAGTATGCTTTATGCAAGTTAAACAATTAAAGACACAACATAATACAAGTATAGCCTTTTAACAAAGCTTGCCGTCTTTAGGAACAACCTTATACAGTAAACTGATATAAATGTATCATATGCTTTAAGTATTTATATTCTTATTAAATGACCACATAATCAAACTTTTCTAAAGTGGTAAATCTTATATAAAATCAAGTTTAAAAAAAAAAAACTACTAGAAACTATTGTACAAGATTAAAATGTCAGTTTCATTATATTGCAATTTTACTTCTTTCTTCTCTTCGTTTTCTCTCTCTTTTTTTCAAAGATTGAAAATCTTAGAAAACTGTAAGTCGCACGTAAATTAGATCATCACGAAATGATCTCCCTTGCGTTGAACAGAATTTCAATCAATCAAAAATATTAGAATTTTTACATCATACATTTTCTACCAATTACAAAGGAGAGGAAGTGCATTGTCCGAAGACTGTAAAATACTTAAACTAGATGATAATGGTAATTAGTGCCCTCGTCAATCAGCTCTCATTACCTCCACGTCTCCTTTCTCAACTTCCTGCTCTCTTTCTACAATGGCGTCGCTATTGTTGCATGTTTCGTTTACTTTCCTATAAATATATCATAACATTTCTTTGGTACCAAAATATTGAAGGCATTTTCCAACTTTGTATATCAATGACCAAGACGAAACGCACAAGTTTACGTCATTTAACTTTTACTGAAATCAAACAGTGCACCCGAAGTTCAGTCCAAATCTCTACTTTGTGCAAGACGTAAACATACTACATACCATAGAATGTCCTCGATAATCTGCTTTACTTCCTCATCTTCGATCCCCCGTTGAAGAGTTTTGTTTTCTTGCCTCACGGTACGATCCCCTGTCAAATTCACCTTATTCACATTCTCAAACTTTCCTGTATTTCTTTTTTCCTCCCCATCAGTAACCTGTTGATGTCTGTGCACAATATCTTTTACTTTTCCAATTTCTTTTGGATCCTCTTCCATCTTTCGCAGGAGCTTCATATGAGTATTTCCCTTTCTCTTTCTGGATTTTTTCTTTTCCTTCTTCTTGCTGGTATTTTTCTTTTCCTCGTCCCTACCTTGCTGGCACTTCTTGCTTTTTGGTGTGGCAGCAGATTTCTTTTCCTCCTAAAGAATAAATTTGATTAAATAAATTTTATGATTTCCCAAAATAAACAGAACAGTCGATATTTCATACAATGCTACGGTATTTTGTACCTCCATCATTCTCTCATGCTTTTCTACCTCTTCTGCCCAACTATAGTCAAATTTAAGAATTTGAAGCTTGGTTTCCTGAAAGGTGTAGACAAGAAATATTATTAAACAAAATACACAGATGTGTTTGCTAAGTGTGGAGTTGTGCGACATACATGTATGTGTCAGCTGGCGGAAAATTTAAATACATGTATATGTAACATTATCGTTTTAAATATATATAAGAAATAAATGTTATGTGATTGAACCCCATCTGATCATCAATTTATGTAGCTCCGTGAGGCCACGTCGAGCACTCTAGAAGATTATATCGGAGATTTATCCAAATATATATATATATATATATATATATATATATATAATGTACTTAGAATAGAAAATCGTTTGCATGTTACATCGCTGGTAAATTGTTAAAATGCAAAGATTGGGAGGAGTCAGGCCTAAGGCTTTGACCATTCAACCCCCTTTTGTTTTATGAACTGATAATGAAAAATAAATGCATGTGTGCGATTGATCTTTTCATTCTAATCAATATTTCATATTCTGTAGTCTAACTCTTGACAAGAAAAAGAAAAGTCTACTGCTATCTCAGTTTTGTAATACGCGTATTTTCATCGTGTGGAAGCAGTCCATTGTTTAAACAAATAATAATATTGTAAAATATCCGCAACATTTGAAACAAGAGTATCGCAAACGGTACACAATACGCCCATGAAAATGCTTACATGGGGTGTTTTCCATTATAAGCCATAATCTGTAGAAGTTTACTTAATTTAGTATCAGGCTGTGACATACCTTCTTTGCATAATATGAATAAAGGGTGTTAGCTTAAAACTGTGACAGGAGGTAGATAGACAAACCAAGAGTTCTGTGTGTAAATTATTTCCCTAAATTTCACCTCTCAACCTCTCAATATTGAAAACATCAAAGGAAATTAGAAAAAGTTGAGAATCAAAATCCTTGCACTATGCACATCTTCAAGTTATTTACAAACACCATAGTTTCTAAATTGTGAGAGGAATTATAAGGACAAACCATGTCCTTTATTTGATACATGTATGATATTTCCTCAAAATGGGCTAAGTTCAACAACCTTTAATTTTCTTTAAAAAATAAAGAAAATCAAAATCCTTGCCACATGCACATCTTCCATGCCCATACAAATACTCTGTAAAATAAGAAGGTCCTCACTTGAAAACTGTGGAAGGGAAAATAAAAGACAAATCATGTACTCTCTATGCAACAATTCCTCAAAACTGACTAAGTTCAACATAAACCTGCAATTTTCTCAAAAATTGAAGAAAATCAAAATCCTTGCCCCCGAACGGACGGACAAACGGACGTACAGACATCGTTGTACCATATATAACACTCCGTCTAAAGACGGACGTAGAACAGTGAGAAAAAAATCGCATATATCTTAAACGTTGTGAATCGCAGATAAGATACATGTGTAAATTCTTTTGGGGAAAATATAAAACGAGGTGAGCACGTGGTGTTTTACGGTCCGATGATCTGTCGCCTGTTGTTTAGGCCTCCTACACCTTGTCTCCGGCTATATAAGCATGATTGTCGTACATAGCATGGTATCAGATTATTTTATTTGTTTGACACAGACTAAATATATGTTACTTGTGTGGAACTACTTACCACATCCTTTACAGCTTCCTCGCCGAAATCTAATAAAGCAGCCATTCTTGCTTTTCTACAACTGATGAACAAGTATATCAAGACAAAGTTCAGGAATAATCCAGTTCTTATGCCTGGAGTAAGACGTGGTGTGTACCTTCAGCTTCTATGTAGTGATAATAGTTTCGTCATATTACTTGTTACGTTTTATCTCGTGATTTTGTAATTATGACGTCATAGATTATTCGCGAAGTCCATTTCCTTACTTTCTACAGTATTTCTATGCGAAGGAAGTTCTAAAGGTATTTTTTTTTTCAAATATGATAATTATGAAACAGGGAAATTCAATAAGAATACTCTTAACTTGACATGATGCTAAGTATTTAAGTTACAACGGAGGGAGGTAGACATACTAAATTAATTTATTTGTATTAGGCCCTTTTTATAGTTACAAAGTCTGAGTTAGTTTGGGACATAATGCGGAGTCATCCAGGGTGTGAAATGGAAATCCGTATCGGGCAAGGCGAATTTACCTCGCTGAAGACCTTTAGAAAATTTTTCCATTCAGTATCATCTTTGATGAATTATAAATTAAACACCATATTATACATGTGTCACATTGAACATCATATAATCACAATATATCAAAACATATTTAAAGATTGGATATGAACAATAACATTGAATAAACAAATCGTGTAATCATTCAAACTATTGAACTAAACGAAAGCAAATACATGAAGATGAAATACCACAAACGTAAGCTACGGTAGCTGTCAGACCGTCTCCATGTAGAGAGTGTATTTCTTAGTTTGACAACTGTGACGTCACAAACGAATCACGTGACGTCCCGAAGTCTCCGCGCGTAAGCCGAGCCCAATATTTTTTTTTTTCAAAGACCCCATGGATATTATTAATATTGCTCCTCTAGGTGTTTACACAACGAATTTATCCTGCCGATGGTTTTACGTAAATATACATTACTCAGTCTTGATGCTTTATTAAATGTACAATAATAATGAAAGGACTGCAACATTTAACCAACAACAACGAGATAAAAACGAGTTTTTCAACAAACTGTAAATTTAAAATGAAATTCATTTCTACTTTAAAATGTTCTTACCTATGATGTCAAATGCGCTGACTACTTTCTAGTGACAGGGTATAAATTAAACATTTTCATGACGTCATCGCACACATCCATATATGGTAGGTAAACCACGTGGAAGAGATAGATCTTTATCAATTTTGCAGCTCAGTTTTAATAATTCTCTCTTTGTTCTTGATTGATGCCAGTGATAGAAATCATGAAGAATGCTTGATGCTGTTTTCTGAAGGGTAACAACATTCGATTTCCCATTTACCTAAGCGATGATCAGAGTCATCAAAAATATTCCTCAATCCTCTTATCCGGGTTAGAATAGGTCCTCAGTACCCCTTGCTTGTCGTAAGAGGCGACTGAAGGTATCCGATCCATAAAACCCCCATTTCCCCCCAATGATTAATTGTTATGTAATACAAAACTTGGTATCAAATGAAAGATAATTGATAGACACAGTGATTCACCAGAAGAATTTTCAAAATTGACAAGACATATAAGAAATATCAGTTATAGAGATTAACATTAATCCCTATGAGAAAAACACATGTCTGACATATAAAGTCAATTAGAATACAATTTCCAAAGAAAACTCATGTTGAAAAGATTTCTATTACCATGGTCTTTCAAAGTATGTGAAGATAAGTAAAGGTCACCATACAAATTATGAAAATATTTTTTTTTCTTTCTACATTTCTACAAGGGGAGATAACTCTGACAAAAAAATCTAATTCACTATAAATAGATGTGGCATCATCTACTCTGTCTGCCATCTTTATCTCACTAAAAATCAGGCATTTTGTTTTCACAAAAGATTTAGTGCTACAGATATTGATCGACTTTTTTGTGAAAATATATGCTTTTATGGATCGGATACCTGAATGGGACGGTCCTTTGGACGAGACCGCAAAAACCGAGGCCCCGTATCACAGCAGACGTGGCACGATAAAGATCCCTCCTTGCTCAAAGGCCGTAAGCACCGAGCATAGGCCTAAATTTTGTAGCCCTTCACCGGCAATGGTGACGTCTCCATATGAGTGAAAAATACTCGATTGCGATGTTAAACAATGTACAATCGATCTTTTTCATATCAACATTCGTATACGCAACATCACACATTTGTTGCATCGTTTGAACGAGACTTGGAATGGAATATTGTACTTTATTATTTTTTTCTATATACATGCAGTTAATTATTTTTGCAAAAGCATTTTCTGGTGCTTTATTCCTAGGTGACAGTATCTGCCTGAAATTTTCTTTATTGATTTGGTGACATGAATTC
This sequence comes from Ostrea edulis, assembly GCF_947568905.1. NCBI lineage: Eukaryota > Metazoa > Mollusca > Bivalvia > Ostreida > Ostreidae > Ostrea > Ostrea edulis. The sequence goes on along the minus strand of NC_079169.1, from coordinate 61,471,017 downwards.
AGAATTGGATGTTCTACTTTTTCCGGTGCTAAAATTAACACTACGTTGTTGGTTGCAGTCGGCGGCATCCAAATCTGAAGCTGTTTCAATGTGACATTGAACTTCACTAGCCCAGGTGTCCCTTCTATTTTCACAAATCCATTGAATTTTTGTTTGAAAGTCAAATGTCCGCACAGGGAAAATGCCCGAATTTCCAAATTTTGCATTCAAGCCACAAAATAGACAGTTTTTTTAAAATCCAAATTTTCAGACATTGATTGAATGACTGGTCGGGAAACATTTTCTGCTGAGCCTGTATCTTGTTTAATTTCAATTTCAAACGATTTCAAGTCGGTTAAATCTCTTGCACATGTATTGTGGACTAAACGGCCTCCTGCCGCCTGTATATCAACATTTTGCTCTACACTGAAATCGTTTATTCTTTGAGCTCCTTTTCCCATATTTTCACACTCTCTTAGTTTTCTGTCACGTTGTTCCATCCAACTGGACAGTTATCGGTCTTGTGGAGGCTGTCGAACCTAGAATTTAATAGCGAGCGAAGCTCTCGTCGCGACGAGCTCGCTCCAATGATTACACATATGAGTCACGTGATTTGCTCTTCAGCTGAAAAAAGATGAGTATTACCCATACTGCTTCTGGAAAAATGTCGTCGTCACTACGGTATACTTCATTGACAATTCCGTAATTAAAATAATTAGACTGTTTAGAAAGTACCATAAACGTTTTTAAATTCCAGACACGCTTTCTCATAGCTTCAAACTTTTTTGTTTGTTTTTGTTTTTGCTTGGTTTAAGAGAAGAAGGAGAAACATTGCAGCTAATATAACGTCACATTGTAACTGTTTACACCCACCGCGTTATATTTCCCACGTTAAATGAAGAGGCGGATAAAATGTCTATAAGTCGTGTTGCAAGATGTTAATGGGCTTCGCTCGTCCCAACGGTCACACCGTACAACATATTATATTAAAATGTTTAATGTTTCTTTCCTTCTAAATAATATATTAATAAAACTTTTATTTCTGTACTTTCAATTATTAAGATGATTGAATATATGTGTGATTGACACACTGCAACTTAACGTAGTTCCACACTCGTGTGACGTCATAGGATTTTTCAATAATTTAATGATAGGAACATAAATTTTGTTGGAATCTTTTTCAATAGTTATTGTAAAAAATCTCGTTAGCCATAAAATATTTCAAAATTCTTAGTTATATTTGAATAGTCAATGATGTGTTTCAAAATATTGAATCCAAGGACAATAACTCTGTTTTCATTCAATTATTTATCAAGTCCATAATGCGATAGATTTCCATTATTTTTGACAAACATTTTACCAAGGTGATAAGGAATCATTATCTGTGTCTTTTCATGAAATTACATACAATTTTAATCCCGAGTGATTTAAATAGCTCAGCTGTATGGTGCCAGACTTCAGTTTTTGATGGGGGTATACATAATCTGGAAGCTATAGATTTGACATTATTAAGGAAAGGTATGGATTTTTTCCCATGAATAACTATAACAGATGTAACTCTACTAATACATGTATAAACAGAAAAAATGATATGTAAACCATGCTATAAGGAAAATGCGTCCACATTTGTTTGTTTTTTAACATTTTGGGGAATAACGCTAATTCAATAATTTTGCACATATTATTCTAAAACTTGATGAACATATTGAACATATTGAAAATGACATGTGTTTTAGTTATTGACATGTTTCCCGATAAATAAATGCAATTCAAAAAATATTTTGTTGTTTTTATATTAAAATAACAACAAATAACTGTTTCCAATGAATTTCATAAAAATCTATATCGGGGTATATGACTTTAGTGGTGTATGTAATGAAAATTAATATGGAAACCCTTAACTGTTTTGCCTTTTTTCATTACTCTGAATGTTAATTTATTGATTCCAAACAAAAAATGCTACCTAAACCCCAAAAATCCAGGACTAAGGACCTACCTTAAAGGGAAAGGCAACCCCATTTTTTTTTTACATGATAAATGATAGGATTAATTACATGATAAAGATTTGCCATACTATTCTTTTGATATACGGCCTAGATACATTATGTAAGCTTCAGTACTAATTTTAAAACGTTAAAAATTGAAATTCCCCCGCCATCTATAGAGGCTGCCATGATGCGGAACTCTTTTGTATTCAAGACCACAAAAATTAATAATTTTGACGTCACACCATCTATTCCGGTTTTGGTGAGATTCTAAGATCATCAAAGATGTGCATGTGGTAGATTTTACGAATACATTGTAAATATGTGGATGACTTCCTGTCAAGCAGTTAATTACAATAATGCGAAGGGGAGATGTGAAAAAAGCCCCCCCCCCCCCTCCCCGAAATTCTTGACCCAACCTGTGGATCCATCATTTGCGTAATGACAAGTTGAGGTTTGAGACATTTACATGTATGAAGAAACGAGTACCATCTGCCTGGTCTGCTACTCGACTGAACGTCTTCTTTTCTTAAATTCTTCTTGCGAAAGAACGGGCTCAAATCTATACGGCTCCAAACTTAACTGTTCGTGACTTATCATGTTTACAGTGCTGCTGATGAAATAAACCGGAACCGACGGTGTGACGTAATAAATTAAAAATTCAATGGCCGCTCTCTTAGCGGCGGGTAATTTGAAATATAAGACAGATTAATATTGATTTAATTGTTAAGCGAGGAGTTTTGTTATTAAAATACTGATTATGAAATCAGTAAGCAATTCTTTATTCATAAAGGCAACAATGTGGTTAGGGTTGCTTTTCCCTTTAACGAATATCTGATTCATTTTCTTGGTAAAAAACATTTAACCACAAGCAACAGTCTATAATCTAAATAAATAGGAGAAACAAACGTAAATTGTTCCATATTCAACTATTCATGATAATTCAATTCATCAATACCTTATCTATTTCAAAGAAAAAATGTCCAATCTATAACCATATCACATTGATGGTTATCATTTGAATGGCAAATCAATCAAATATCACAGGCACCTGAAGTATGGATATTACTAACCCCCCCCCCCTTTTTATGATAATTTTTTTTGGTGGCAATGATTTTTCTGAAATGTGTGAATTCCCTGTCTATCTCATCCCTCTTTCGATTTATGTAATTGTTTCACACTTTTTGTAAGCTTTAGAGATTGGCCTTCTACCGGTATAATAAAATACACAAGGTATTAAACAAAAATTAGTAAACAAACAGGGGGTCCCCGTTTCGGGGCAAATTTTCCAAGTAAATTATTAAAATTAATTTAATTAAATGCATTCTGAAAGGTCAAAATAGCCTTGTATTTGCATCATGACTACCCTGCAATCTAATTAAAATTAGATGTTGGATCCGCTCGCATACTCGCTAAACAAATGTTGGATCCGCTCGCATACTCGCTACACAAACATCTAACAACATCCCGTAGAGGGTCACGTCAGAGGTCAAATTCGATTGACCAATGAAATCACCGCTGGCAAAATCATTGAATGTTTGTTGAAGCCGATAAGTCTAGAGTGATACCGAATTTGACCTCTGACGTGACCCTCTATGGGATGTTTTTAGATGTTTGTGTAGCGAGTATGCAAGCGGATCCAACATCTAATTGCAATTAGATTGGACTACCCTGCGAAGTAACCCTGCAACGGTATCTTTTTCGTTCGAGTTATTACGAAGGCTACTTTCATTTCATGAATCCTAGTATACGGTCATCATATATATTTGTAACAGTACGACCATACCCGGGTTAATTGATAAGGTATTGTATGGTTAATTGATTATCGTATTGTTTGTAAGTCTGATTCATGTAAGTATCGTATGATTAATTGATTATCGTATTGTTTGTAAGTCCTATTGATACAGGTACCGTATGATTAATTGATTATCGTATTGTTTGTAAGTCCGATTGATAGAAATATCGAATGATTAATTGATTATCGTATTCAAGTTCGTTCAAATCATGGCCCCCGGGGGTAGGATGGGACCACAATACGGAATCAAAGTTTTACATACAAATATATAGGGACAATCTTTAAAGATCTTCTCAAGAACTACTGGGCCAAGAAAGTAGACATTTACATGAAAGCTTTATGATGTAGTTTAACTCACGACCCCTGGGGCTAGGATGGGGCCACAATAGGGGATCAAAGTTTTACTAATAAATAGTCATATTGTTTAATGTCAATACATTGATTACAATGTAATTGCATATTGTTTAACGTCCCTCTTGAGAATATTTCACTCATATGGAGACGTTAATGTCAATACATATATTATATTATGGAAAGACATATATTATGTAAAGCCTTTCATCAGTGTATGCACTTTTGAGGACATTGAAGTTTTAAGAACACATCTTGTTATATACTGTTGCTGAACATTAGAATTTAGCTTAGATATTCAGAACAGGTTCTTTTCCCCTAGATTTCACTGCCCTTGGGACTAGTGATGCTTTGAACTAGTACTCAGGTGATGGATAAGGCTTGTTGGCCTCTGTACATTTACATGAAAGCTTCCTGACATAGTGTAGATTCAAGTTTGTTGAAATCGTGTACCCCGGGGAAAGGTTGGGGCCACAATAGGGGATCAAAGTTTTACAGACAAATATATAGGGAAAATCTTTTAAATATGGGCCAAGGTGACTCAGGTGAGTGATATAGGCCTCTTGTATCATCTTCTCTAGAGCCACTCGGCCAATTTCAATCAAACTTCACGTTGAAGGGGATTCACGTTTGTTTAAATGAAGGGTCATGCCCCTTTCAAAGGGGAGGCAATCACGAAAATGCAAACACAGGGTGGAATCATTTAAAAATCTTCCTCTCAAGAACCACTGGGTCAAAAAAGTTGAAATTTACAAGAAAGCTTTCTAACATAGTGCAGATTCAAATTTTTAAATTTATGGCCCCCGGGGGTAGGGTGGGGCGACAATAGGGGATCAAATTTTAAATGCGAATATATAGGGAAATCTTGAAAAAATCTTCTCAAGAACCACTGAGTCAGAAAAGTTGAAATTTACACAAAAGCTTCTTTACATAGTGCAGATTCAATTTTCGTAAATCATGGCCCCCATGGGTAGGGTGGGACCACAATAGGGGATCAAGATTGTTAAGAATTTTTCCTAATCTGACCTATTCAATATGTCCTGAACTAATTATCTATTGATTGATTGTATCTTGTTTAACGTCTCTCTCGAGAATTTTTCAATCGTATGGAGATGTCATCAAGACAGGTGAAGGGCTTCAAATTTAGGCCTTTGCTTGGTGCTTACGGCCATTAAGCAATGAGGGTTCTTTAGCGTGCCAAACCTACTGTGACACGGGACATCCGTTTTTAAGGTCATCTCCGAGGACCCATGACATTCACACCTGATGCCGAGTGTTTGGAGATGGAACTGTCACTACCTGTTTTAATGACTTAGGTCTGTCGCGGCCGGGATTCAAACCCCGGCCTTCCGCATGCAGGGCTCTGAACTAATTAAGGTCTTTCATCAATTATATATGAATATTAATTGAGATATATCATATTTTGTACATAAATTCCTTATGGCAACACATTTCATTTCATGACATTTGACCTTGTGACCTTAAACTCTTAGTTTGACCTACTTCTAAGAAATACATAACCTATTAAATATATTTGAAATTATTTTAGGTAGGGCTTTCATATTTTGTATATAAATTCCTTATGGCAAGACCTTGTGATACACTGGTGTTTCATCTTGGGAGTTTGACCTACTTTTTAAATAACCCTGACCTATTTAAAATCTCCTCAACTATTTCAGATAGGGCTTTTATATTTTGAATATACACATGTAGATTCTTTATGGCAAAACATTGTTGCTATACTTTGGTGTTTAACCTTGTGGCCTTGATTTGGAAGTTTGACCTACTTTTGAAGAAAAAATCTGACCCATTCAATGTCTCCTGAAGTATTTAAGATAGAGCTTTCATGTTTTGTATATAGATTTCTTATGGCAATGTCTTTCATATCATACATGTACCATGATCTATGACCTTGGTCTCATCCAGATCAGCAAGATCATGTTAATCATTGTCGTTGAGGCATCAATCTCTGTTGTGTGAACTCTTCCCGTGAGGATTCGGGTCAGAATAGGTCTTCAGTACACCCTTTTTGGTCGTAAGAGGCGACTAAATGGGGCGGTCATTCGGATGAGATCGCAAAAACTGAGGGTCCATGTCACAGCAGTGTGGCAATTTAAAGATCCCTCCCTCGCCGTAAGCATCGAGCATAGACCTAAATTTTGCAGCCCTTCACCGGCAATGGTGATGTCTCCATATGAGTGAAATATTCTCGAGAGGGATGTTAAATAATAAGCAATCAATGTTATGTGAACTCATTTTCGGTTATGCTGTGATCCTTTGGAGTTAGGTTGGGGCCACAATATTGGGTCAAAAGTTTTCATTAGAATGAATATTTTCAAAAATTACAACAGTTAAACAATAGCAGAGCTAAGGTGGCTCAGGTGAGCAGTATCGCCAATGACGCTCTTGTTATATTTCTTCACCGACTGAAAGGGTTTCTGTTTATCTGTCCAACGAATTTGAGTACAACAAACTCAAACCCTATGAGTCAATACTACATGTATTGATGTGTACTTGTTTTAGCGGGGTTTATAACTTAGTGTTGAAGCCACTGAAGCAAGAAAGCTTATTAAGGTAAATCCATCCTCACGTGAGATCATCGGTTTTTACAATCTGAATAAAATTAAATAAAACTTAGATCCTTTGATCATGTACGTAAATCACTACACTACAATGAGTAGGTATACATATTTTGTTATACGTATTAAATGAACCAGTGAGCAGTGTACCCACCGTGTTTCATTTGTTTATATTGTAGCTTCTCTGGAAAAAGAGGCTGCGATTTTGATTAATTATGTTTGTGCGGGGTTTTTTTCCAATCGGGTTTTACAATATGTGTAAAAGTTCCAACAACACCTCTCCTTTTCTCTCTATCTATATATACATGTATATATAATATATACGGTTCAATAAATCTAATATCTAAATCCATACACACATGCTTTGATTTGGCAATTAAGGAAAGAAGCACTAAAAGTTAAATATCGGAGTTTATTGAATTTTCAAATAACAAAAAAGTACATGTATAGTTTCACCACATTATTTTATGTGAAATAGTTAAGGAAAAATCGCCAACAGTTAAACGGCCAAGTTTATTGAGTTTTCTTTTTTAAAAAAAACCAAACAAACAAAAAACAACAAACAAACAAAACAAAACAAAAACCACCAAGAGATTATTATAGTTACAGGACACTAAATTACGTACATCTGATGTGCATCAAAGAAGAGTTGATTTTCAATGCAAGTAGCACTAAATTCAGTCGTAGTTTTTAGGGGTGCTAAATAAGAACTGGAACATTACCTATACAGACACAAACATTAATAATTCTAATCGTAATTGATACATGCGACAAAATGTAGGCTTCGATGCGATTATATTCTTGAACATACAACAAAGTGCATACCGGAACCGCTCTTAGAACATGTCCCCATTTACATACACCCCTTTCACATTCAGCACACACACACGAACAAACATTACTGCTACATGTACATGTAAGTCCTCCCCATCTCCTCTGTGATGAGACAGGAATGTATTAGCTTCCCTTTAGGGAACAATGAGATACTCAGGAGGAGAAATTTCACACAGATAGGGAAATTTGGACTCGTTGTCTTTGCTGTACCAAGAGAAGTTGGTAACAGACAGAGCGATGTAGTAAATGTGCTCGCTGGTTTTGTCCTTCTCGTCTTCGCCCCAGTTGGTATACCCGAGGGGTGTTTCGTCGTTGTAGACCCATTGATCCCCTGACTTGGTTCCCTGGATTACAACATAATTGTTGGGGGAACTAAAATTCTCTGAAATGATCATAAACAACGTGAAAAGTTTAGCAATATTTTCAAAATTAATGTTACAGTACACTAATTGTGTACAATGTAGCGATACAAACTGTTATATATTGTATTTTTTCTTTCAAGATTTAAATTTCTAATATATAAAATCGTTCCTTGCAAGCAAGTACACAAATCATGAGAACGTTTAGATCTTGAATTTAAGCCAGTTAAGGTTGGTTCTTTATAATATCCTAAAGGATAGGAAATGAGAAAAGCTCTAGTTACCAATCGCATTATTAAGTTGATGTTTCCTATCCCCTTTTGTCATAATATATTGATACTTATATCTCCGCATGGCTATCATGTTTCTAACTAATTGTAATATAACGATATAAGAACAGGGTTTTTTTTTTCTGTCGCCTTTGTTGATTGTCATGGTGTGCATTGAAATAAATTGCATGTGCAATACTCACTTTCGAGTTTAAACGACTGCAATTTATAAGTCCTAATCAAAATTTGCTAAAAGAGTGAATGACGTATCGCTCAATTTGACCCCTCTGAAATACGATGTAAAAAAAAAAAAAAAAAAGCGAAATATATAAAAATTTTCAAACTGCCATTCTTTACCACCAATTTCGCGCTGTTTATTGTGATTTTAAAAATGGTATATTTGATAGGCTACCATCCCCTCCACCTAACACGCAAATTTGAAGTTAGTTTTATATTTCAAAACAAAATGGTCTCCTCTGTGAACAACATTGTATTTGAAGGATAGATATGCACAGGTTGGATTGAAATTTGGCGTCGGTGGCTTAGTGGTTAGGCTGTCAGACTCTCGACCGAAAGGTCGTGGGTTCGAGTCCTGGTCGCGGCAGGGCGACGTTGAGTCCTTGGGAAAGGCACTTTACATGAATTTCCTCACTCCACTCAAGTGTAAAAGGGGTACCTGGCTATAGACAGTGAAATATATTTATTTATTTCTAAATGACCATGTTGGGTGTGACAGAGTAGTAAAAATTAATCATCATTAAAAGTAAGGTTTTTTTTTTTGGTTTTGCTAGCTAAGATACATGTAGTACGATATCATGTCTGTCGCGCTGCTAGTAGGTTTAATTCCACAAGTGAATTTAACTATTCCGTATATCTTAATTTTTTCACTTTGTTTTTGTTTTCTCTTACTTTATTCAGAAGAATTATTTATAGAATAAACACAATTGCTTTCAATGTATTTTGTGTGTGAAAGATGCACGTGTGGCGTATGTATGTTTGGAATTACATGTATGAACAAACATGTTGCATCGTTCTTCAAAAGCAAGGGGTGGGGCAGCCGGAAAAATTGATTTCTTGACTAGCGAAAATTCAAAATAAATAAAACTCGAAAGATCTTAGCTTCTTTTTTCCAATCTTCAAAATCATAAATCATTGCGCGGGGGGAGGGGGGGGGGGATCCATCCATCATCTCAAGTTTACTTTCTTATCATTCAATGCTACATGTAGCAAAAACAAAACAAAATGTGTTTGTGAAACACTATAACAAAGTGGAACTGTAAGACATTGTGTAGGTGTTTTGTTTTTTTAATTTCCAAAAACTAGGCACATCTCAAGGTCAACAAATCTGGTACCGTTGTAAAGGTTTTCTAAAAATGCACATGACAGTACCTCTAATCTTGCGATTTGAAAGATATATGGATTACATTTGAATTCTAAAAATAAGTCAGATGTCAATGTAAAGGTCACCAGGTCAAAGGTTTTGCTGTCAATTAAAAGGTGTCACAAATTGTGCAATACGCATACCAAATACGAAAGGTCTACCTCTTATGGTGTAAAAGATATGTCCAAGGTTAAAGTCTTAACAAAATTCCAAAAACTCCTTCCTAGGACACCAAATCTGGTATCGTTGAGAAGGTCTTCTCACAAGAAATGCACATACAAATTATAAAAGCAGTACATTTTACGATTTAAAAAATACGGCTTATATTCGAATTTTCTAAAAGTGGGTCAAAGGTCAATGCTAAAGTCACCAGGTTAAAGATTTTGGTGTCATGGAAAGGTCTTGCCCTAAGGAATACATACAGTGCATCAAATATGAAAGCTTTACCTCTTAGAGTGTAAAAGGTACATGTATGTCCAGGGTTAAAGTTTTAAGCCACAGACAGACAGATGGAGGAGAGGGTTCAGTGAATATATCTTACTTTCAATGTTAGAATACTAACCCTTGGATAAAAAAAAAAACCCAACAAAAACAGCCCTTCCCCGGTTCTACTCGCTTGATGAAAATGTTAAAATTTAATTGAGTGAGGTATTGGTTGAGATCGATCGCAATTACTCGGAGATAAATCTAGAATGAGTCAAAACAAGTTCAGAACATTCCATGCACACCTTGTTCGCAGCGGATGATTAAATCACGTGTCAGCTATTGTATTGTATCTTCTCAGCTGTGGGATTCAGTCAATAGTTTAGAGCGATCAGTTATTCTTGAAGAATCTAATTAAGGATATTCCGGGAAAGGTAAACATTTATGACGTCATATTGTAGGTTTCCAACACTTTTCTACACAACAAAAAATGTTAACATACATTTTCAACACAAAAATGAATTTTAATTCAAAAAATGGAAAAATAGTATTTAGGAACTAATATAAGGCCCATACCATCCAAAGTCTTTTCCGGATTTCATATTTATTTAGGACTTTGTAAGGAGTTGTATGTTTAACAGTTACATACATGTATACACTGTGTTCTGTAAATAAAAAAAAACCCTAGGATTTATATCTTCTAGGCATATTGCTATAAATTAATATTTATGTGCTTAAAGTTGTATGGTCTGAATTTCGACAAATTATTTCCACCTTGTAAAACAAGTTTAGTCATGATCAGAATTCATCGAATGATAGGAGATACGTGGAAAAATGTACAATTGCAATGTTATTAAGAGCAGTTGCAAAATGTCGGTTATCATGTCCCCCTCCCCTTTTACAACATGCAGACTACTCAGTGAACTGAAAGTCAACATCTTTGCTACAGATGTATGTATACATATACAGATTTATTGTGTGTGTATATATATATATATATATATATATATTTACATTTGCAACTGTTTTCTCCTACATAACACTATTACGAGCAATACGTATTTATTTCTGGATAAATCTACTACGGGGTCAACAGAGGTCACGGCTGTGCGTATGAACATTTGTTAAAAGTAGGTGACAGGTACTACTTTTACTAAGGCTATACACATCTAGCAATCGCTCTCACTTACTACAGAAATCTTTCAATAGATGAAATCAACATCACAAAATGTATTTACGATTTTATTTGTATTCCAAGCAGTGGACTTTCATCAATAATTGATAAAAGCATTTCTGTAAATAATGTCTTTAGTTACTAGTCTACTAGGCCTAATGTATGTCTAAAATTTCGTCTGCTACAACTTCACCCTGGTCATCGGTGATGCGGATGCTAGACGATGACATTAGGCTTTAGCAAAAAGGTCATTCACAGGATGTATGGCTGATAAGTCGTCAAAGTGCATCAAGACCTACACACCACACTGCTTCCGTGCCACAGCAGCCATAGTGCTTGATGTCGGTTTCCAAGTTTATGTCGGGACATCGAAGCGAGGCGTCGTTAAAAACCTATTACAAAAAAATTATCGAGTCAAAAGAAGCGTTCACTGAGCTCATGTTTATCAACAATTACATATCCACGTCCCTTACCTTCGTGCAGTTCCACATTCTCTGCGATGTTCAGTTCTTTCCGGAGATTCATCTGAGCTGCGTCCTCTGTCCTGTCTATAAATGATTTGCCTACACCTGACGACTGCTGCCCTGTTCTTCATGTTCCTCCGTCTCAGTCTTCTGTTAACTCCGTAATATCCACACAATATATTTCAAAGTCGGTCTTCAACGTCTTCACTTTTCAAAAATCAAAGCGCATCACAACTCTAGTGTAACACTGCGCATCCCCGTTTAAATCACAATTCCCCCACCCTCTAAAATTAGACATATGGAAGAGTTTTCCATTATATACTCCCGAGTTAATGTATATGTTGATATACTTGCTTTCTAGCGTCTTAATAATTAAAACAGTTCTTCATTTTATAGAACTTTGTTTTGTGTTGTCGTCATTTTGAACATCTCTGACGCTTCGTTGTGGACGTCAACAATTTGAAATGTATGGAAACGTGTTGTTAACACAATTCAGCAATGTTACCGACCAAAATTGTAAATATAAGTAATAAGGTATCATTTAAAAATATTTATCGGGATATAAATACGGGTTGGTACATGATCAAATTTTCCATAAAGCCCTTCGGGCTTTATGGAATTTGATCACGTGACCAACCCGTATTTATATCCCGATAAATATTTTTAAATGATATCTTATTTCTTAAATATATATATCTTGCAATTTTTTCTTTATTTTGTTGTGACCAAAAATAAAAACAATTGGCGAAACAACAGCAAACGTACAAATTTCACATTATTCATACAAACTATATGTAAAGGATAGCTAAAATAACCCAAGAACCCCGAATCCCCCAGCAAATTGAACCCCCTTTTAACAAACCCTGGATCTGCCATCGCATCGTATTTCCTTTCCCGTTGCAAAATGTTTAATTGGTTATGAATAATAAAACTAGAATGTATTTTGGGGCACTTGTAAAATGCGAAACGAAACTGTGTAATAATGATAATAAAAAATGGTATCTTAGTCCTGTGAAAGTTACCACATATACATGAAATTCTCTTCCCCGTTGATGTGGTCTTTTGGGTTGACTGATACATTTTTAAGCGGTCCATCGGTTAGCATCAAACAATGTTTGAAGAAACTGGTGTCTGAGAAAGTTGAAAGCAGGAAAACCTCTTATTTTATCTCTAACTGCTGAGGTGCGAGTACTTTCAATAATGGAAAAAAAATTCCATATTATATGTCTGACGTGTTTCATACCGATTGTTAGATCGTTCTTAGCACACTAATTTTGACTACGGATAACTACGTTTACCTGATCAAGATATGGGGCTCACGGCGGGTGTGACCGGTCGACAGGGGATGTTTACTCCTCCTAGGCACCTGATTTCACCTCTGGTGTGTCCAGGGGTCCCTGTTTGCCCAACTATCTATTTTGTATTGCTTATGGGATTTATGAGATTGATCACTGTTCGCTATCTTCACCTTTCATGAATGCAATTCGGTAATATATATATTATACACTGTACATGTATTATTAAAACTTATTATTGATATGCAGTAAGTCTAAAGATAACGTTATATATTTGGAGTGTTGCTTAAACGGATAATTAAAAAGGAACGGGAAATATTTCTTGCAATAATATCAGGAGGAGGTCAGTATGGTATTTATAATTCAATCTACTTCGGATATGTACTTAAACTCCCCTTTCCAACTTTTAAAACTTTATTAGTCAACCCGAAAGCCTACATCAAAGGGGAGGCAAATTTTATTTATACGTGGTAACTTTCACAGGAGCCTAAGATACCATTTTAAAGTTTCGTTTCGGTAGATTTCGTTTCGCACTTTACAGGTACCCTGTATTTTGTGTATCCGATCTATATTACTAAACCGAGGAGCACAAACAGTAAATGTTTTGCAAATATTTAAGGATATCGGAATTAGAAAATTTTGGAACTCTTCAGAAAAAGAAGTTACGAAAATTATGCGTCACTTGGGAAACTCTTGTATACAAATATTAATGACTGCTAAAGACTACTTATTTCTGATGCAAAAATATCTGCCTGGTTTGAAAGTTATTTTTCAGAATGTTTCAAGTGAATAACCTAGTACCAAAAAACACGAGTTATTGCATTAGATTTCTGATGTTTCGTAACGGAGAAAGTTATTAAAGTAAAAGGAAGTTAAATAAATTTTCTTTATGATATTTACTTAATTAGATTAATTTTTTCGAGTCATTAAAACAACCGACCGCTATGAAATCATATAAATAATCCCAATTAATGTATGCATTCATCTCCAGACACGTACATGCAGCAACATTTAGCCGATTTTGGGGTTTGAGCTAAGATTTTTTCTACAAATATAACGGCACCTTTTTTCTCCGTTTGCTCCCCACCCCTTAACTTTCAAAATCGATGCTAAACTGTGCCTGAACTCACTATATCTGATACTAATTATAAAATAACTAAGTGCTTGCCCAAGTTAACGCAGAAAACGTGATCTCATTGGGCATACTAAATATAAAAACCGCGACGTATTCGGAGACAAAATCATGATTCCGATATTCCGTATTGGATCCAATTAGTCATTGTATTAAATCTTGTTTTAAAGGAGTACTGGCGGGATGTTTTTAAATAATGTGACTGAAATTTACATACTTGACCGTAGGTAATCTTCAATTTTCTGTTGTTTCGCAGGGCTATCAATCTTGGCAAGGTCTGCCTTTCTATTGACGTGTCCGGAACTCAAGGCGCCGGTCGCTTGACAGTCCAGTGTAGCCTCCTGTGGTGTATATTTTTCGGAGAAATACTTGAAACAGAAACATAGTTCCGGAGTGAAGGAGTATTCTTCTGGACAGAAAGTTTCGGATGGGCTGCACTCTGAGAACATGAAAACACAACCCGAATTATTATGACACACACACACACACACACACACACACACACACACACACACACACACACATGTACAGTGTATAATACATGTACAATATCACAACGCCTACTAAATATACTCAACTAGTTCCACTCCTCATCATGAGTACTTTCTGCTTGTTTGTATTGTTTAGCGTTGCATCGGGTATTTTTCAATCATATTAAAAAGCACCAGCTGTAGGTGAAGTGTCACAATTCTAGACGTATGCTTAGCGCTAGTTTCTGTGGAAACGAGGGGGTTATTTATATCCGGTCTTTCTATCCCCCTCGTTTCTGTCCAAGCCTTCATAAAGTATGTGGGAAATCAGTCGCGCTTCGGTTTGAATTTATTTCAGCTTACATTTGATGTGAATCGTTCGAAAACTTACATAAATCAATTCATGAATGATTTTGCCGCAAGGGGATCCAATTGAAACCATTCAATTCCACACGAAAGCAACGATAATCGTCGTCATTTCAAACACAACAGCCTTTCGCTGTCAAATTCGCCTCCATGATAAACAATGACTTCAGCGCATGCGTCACCTCATTTTGTAAAACAGCTAGAGGCCCAAGAGGGATGAAATCGCACACAAATCTAACTTTTTCAGTTTATTTTTTCATCACACGCATCGTATTTTTGTGAATGGACATATTTTTCTGAATTTGAAAATACAGAAAACAATATAGATAAAAAGGAAGTTGCTACATAAATTATTCAAAGTGTTTGTTGAAATGAAAAATAGAAGAAAATGTACGTAATTTATTTGTAATCGCAACTTCGATATTGTCTGAAATAAATGTGCATATTGTTTTTGCTGTGCTGTTTGTTTTCAAAAATGTCATTGTTGTAACAAACAAAAAAAACAAAACAAAAAAAAACAAAAAAAAGAAATAATAATAATTAAAAAAAAAGAAAGAAAAAAGATAAACAGAAGTCTTGAAATGTATGGGATTAAATATTGTTTTGATTGATCTCGACCATAATATCAGGCGCGAACATAGATTTTCAAAGAGGATGAATCAGAGCATCTGTTGACTTGTTAATAGCATGGTATGTGTTTTGTACAGTGTACATATTTTTTATCGTATGCTTACAGTTTTATAAGTTAGTTACCGATTAAAACATCCTTCAAAACAGAATTAGATATGACTAACGTTTATATTGACAATATTCATTGATAAATGTATAATATCTGACAAAAACTTAATTCACTTAGTCTTCATCAACACCCCCTCCCCCTTAAAACAAAATTTTATTATGTTGAAAATAATAATCAGTGTACATGAATATCGATGTCGGATCGCATAAACTTGCAGGAGTTTCGACCCCCCCCCCCCATAAATATTAATTAAGTTTTGATCCAGCATTGATGATTTGTCATTTTCCCTAAAAGAGTTCAATTGATTATTTCGAATGCATGTGAATGAATCTCTTTGTTAGATGATTAATGTCCAGCTGGATGTTGGGGTAATCGTTCATTAATGACACTTCAACTCCAAAAAGTCTCTCCTTGCCCATTGTGGAACGTAAAGTACATCTTTACAAGTAAGTGTTGAACTGAAAAGGACCTTTCTGGTTTGCAGTTGGTAACGGGTAAGGTGCAGCCGATGAAGAATTATAATTTCTACTGGTTGGAAAATATCTTTATTGAATTCCGACAAGCATTCCACTTGGCATCAACTAAATCTACGACTGACCACTTCTGTTTCCAAGTGCTGACCTCGTATTGGAGAGACGTGGACGATTAAAAGTCATTTCCCCGCATAAATAAACTCTCTCTCTCTCCCACTCCAAAATCAAAAGGAGAATTGCAGCCCGTGCACCCCCCCCCCCCCCCCGTCGAGATCCGCCAACAAATGTTAGGTGCACTGAAATTAACAACCTTCATTGATTTGCAGTTTAACAGTCTGTATAAACAGATAAAGTTCTTCTGTCACAGGTTTGTTGTTCTGTCATAGATTTGTTGTTTTTCAATTCATGGTATGAAATTCCCTATAAGAAGATCCCCCCCCCCCCCTAAAAAAGAAGGTATAATGAATAAATATAATAATAACAAAATATGAAAGTAGAAATGAATGAATATAAAGGTGGGATACACACATGAGATGCGGTTCCTTTAATGATATTTAATCCCATTTCAGGAATGCAGTACACACTGCCCACTTTGCACCTTTGAGTGGTCTTTTTAAAATATTTTTTTACTTATTTTGTTTCCAGTAATTCATTATTTTCATATTCAGAAGTCCATTCACAGATATGAAATGCAATGCGTGTGATGAGAAATAAACCGGAAAAAGGTTAGATTTGTGTGCGATTTACTAATAGTAACTCATTTCACCCCTCTTGGGCCTCAAGCTGTTTTACAAAATGAGGTGACGCATGCGCTGAAGTCATTGTTTATCATGGAGGCGAATTTGACAGCGAAGGGCTGTTGTGTTTGAAATGACGACGATTATCGTTGCTTTCGTGTGGAATTGAATGGTTTCAATTGTATTCCCTTGCGGCAAAATCATTCATGAATTGATATAAATATGTAAGTTTTCGAACGATTCACATCAAATGTAAGCTGAAATAAATTCAAACCGAAGCGCGTAGCGCGACTGATTTCCCACATACTTTATGAAGGCTTGGACAGAAGGGGATAAAAAGACCGAATATAAACAACCCCCTCGTTTCCACAGAAACTAGCTTAGCGCTCAAGGTCGTGGCAGTGATGGTTCTTTCATCAGTCCATGTGCCAACGCATGCCGCGACACAGGACCTCCCGTCAGAAAGTCATGTGATAGTAGATACCAAGCGTTTGGCGAATAGGCAATCACTACCTATATTTTACGTCTTAGGTTTGATGCGGCCATAGCATGAGCGGGGATCGAAGTTACGGCCTCTTGATTGCGATGCGAACGCTCGACTATTACTGAGCTACAGCGACTGATAACAGCGCTGTTGATAAAGAAATAAACTAGTTGAGTATATATATTCAATCGGCGTAGTGAGATATTATGCTGCTACTTGCACGGTTGTTGTTGGTTGTTTGTTTTACGTTACCGTCGATAATTTTCACTCATGTACTCGTAGATACTTCACCAGATGTAGGCTTAGCGCTCATAGCCGCACTAGTAGCAGCGAGGGTATTTTAATGTACCAACGCAGGAACTCAATTTTTAAGGTCCTATCCGAAAGACCCGTGATTCTCACATTTACACGGTGAAGCATTTGGTTGGTTGTATACACAGGCGTTTGTTCAAAAACTTCGCAAGCTATACTAATTGATAACATAGTTTCGCTTGCGAAGTTTATGAAACAAACGCCTGTGGTGGTATATTTAAGGTTCCGCTCGAGAATATTTCACTCATCTGTGGGAATCCGGGTTAGAATGTAGGTCCTCCGTACCCCTTGATTGTCGTAAGAGGCGACTAAATGGGGCGGTCCTTCGGATGAGACCACAAAAACCGAGGTCCCGTGTCACAGCAGGTGTGGCACGATACAGATCCCTCCCTGTTCAAAGGCTGTAAGCGCCAAGCATAGGCCTAAATTTTATAGCCCTTCAACGGCAATGATGAAGTCTCCATATTAGTGAAAGATGAATAGCTTATTTATTATATATGTATAATTTTAAAAAAAAATCACAATACGAGTAGTACTATCCAACCCTCAGAGATTTTGTCTTCTTCAAATTGAAACAACTAAGAGAAAACTAGCACATACACCAAAATTATACTTTAAAATTTGTAATATACTCAAAATTTTGCATAACCTTTAGAATGGACGATACTTACATATACAATGCGATTGGAAGCCGATGTTTAGTCGTCTTAATGCACATTAGTACCTTAGTTATGCACAAAAATGCATTTTGAATTCTTACAATTCACGATCAGATTCCTGGCAGCATATTTATAAATGTACAATTTTTACGTACCTTTAATAATATGGTAGTATACCCAATGTGTTTTCTTGTCGACGTCACGTGACTCTGATCGCTTCCTTTCGGCTATATCGGAACTAAAGATTCTGCATTCCTGGGAGTCTTTATCGAATATTATTGAAATACATCCGTCGACTCTTGAGCAAGACCGACTACACTCGATGGGACTTCTCGTATCTTTTTCAAGAAAGTGTGGCCTAAGTTCCAAAATATCATTCACATTGACAGGTTTCTGTTTAAACACGAATGTCGAGATGCCGCATGCAATCTCATTGCTATGTACAAGAAACAAAAGCCATCGAATATGAAAACCATGCATGCTTTTCTATCATAAATTACGATCTATTCTGAATAAGAGAAATGAGGGGAATGACTTAATATTGCAGAAAATGATACAAATACAAAAATGTGTCAATATTTATTTGCATTCATTTGACCCAAAGGACAGCATCTGATAATTGCACTAGAGCTAATTTGATGATATGTTAATTTTATTTAAACATAACGAACAAGAATTGGATGAAAATATTCCTGCAGGATATCGATTATATTGTGATTCCTGAAAGAAATTAATGAAAGCAATATAAAAAAATCCCACCCAAATCAAAATACTCTGAGAATCCAAATAAAAAGTGACTGTGCATTTTGTTTTGGTATTTTTATTCTCGTAAATCAAAGATCTGAGGATCCGAGGGGGAGTAAACGTATGCATAATTCATTACGTAGAACAGGCACAGTTCTAGTATTAAGAAATGCAGAGTATATTAAGGATGAATGCTACACCAGAGAAATTTGATATGGAAGAAAAGAGTACAGCAATATTTTGAAATTGAAATTTTTCAAATTTCTTTCGTCGAAACATGCAGTTTTAGTACAAAGCAATCTGAAATATAACCCTCCCCCCCCCAAAAAAAAACCCCCCAAAACAAACAAACAAAAAACCTGCTAGACTCGAACCCGAGATCTACAGTTCAGTTGTCGACGTGCTAACCTATTGAGCTATTCAACTTGACAAGCTTTAAGGATGTTTGAAATGAATAGGCAAATATTAGTTACATTCATATTTGTATTCATGGTTTAAAAGGAAGCCAGCTGTCATTATGACGATGTAGAGTACCTCCGTAAAGCAATTGTATCCTATATGATTGTTAGAGACGAGAAGAGGTTTTCAAATGTATTGGTTTAGAAAACCGCGAATAAAATGCATTAACATTTACGAGTTTTCATAATCATTTACCACCAGAGTATCAGGAAATATGTTTATCAGATTTTTTCAGTTTATGAGAAAAATAATACACAGAATATCAAATTTAGTTATACACATATTCGTCGATTCTACAGAACTAATTGTAATAGTATAGTTCAGAGATTTTTTTTCAATCTCATTACACACACTGTTTCAATAAAATTGATTTATTTAAAACTCAAGTCCATACAGTTGAATTTCTATTCTACTGTGCCCTAATTTCACAAATAAACTTAAGGTCTCTGTTGTCCGACACATCGTGCCATCTGTACCCAGAGGTCATCCCCAAGCTTATGGCGATACCCGTCTGTCCTTCCGGTTGGTCCTGAGCAGTATTCCAGTTAAAGTAGGTTAGTACTTGGTTGTCATCATACACCCACTCATTGCCATGTGAGTGGTATCCAGCGATGCGAATTTGGTCACTAGAATCGAAGTAGAGGGACATCGTATCTATAAAGAAAATATTAGTCCGTGTGTTATGAAACAACCGAATTAGCTCACTACATTATTGACTTACCGTATACTAGTACTTAAATCAAGGCAATTGTAGTCAGCAATAGTATATTCGTTTGTTTATTCTTTTCTTTACATCCCATTAGAGAATATTTCACTCATGCAGATACCTTGGTGAAGTGCCACAAAGTTTGATATATGCACGACTCTCTGAGTTGTAGCAGTGAGGGTTCTTTATCGTGCCAATAAACTACCGTAACATGGGACGTACGTTTTAAGGTCATATCAGAAAGCCCAGTGACTTTCACTGCAAATGTAGGTCGCTTGGAGAAGGAATAGTCACTGTTCCTTAGTGTGGTAAACGCTTTTGGTATGACGCGGCGCCTGGGGGTCGAGATTCGGACCTGGGACCTCCCGATTTCGAAGCGAACATCATGGGACTTAACATTCACGTTGTTTGATTTGCAGTACCGGTTGAAAATACAGACGGACAGTTTAAATTAGATTTGCACTTTTCCCACTGTCTAAATGCATTATTATCATCAATGAAATATAATTCATTTCGTTCATTGACTTGGGGCATACTATCATACTTCAGTTATCAGTATGTGTTTATTTACTTGCGAGTTAGCGTATTAAAAAATCCGAATTGTTTCGTATATAATCTTGTCCTTGGCGAATCGAACGTATGCGATCGCGGGAAAATAATTTTTAAAATCCATGAAATATATCTAAAAGAGATAATCACAATTCATCAAAATAGAAATACCGAGCGTTGCTTACTTGCTAGATTTCAAAACGAGAGGAAAGAGTCACGATGACCTATGTTACACTGTACATGTACATTCTCACGAAACATGCAGTAATTTGATTTTGTCGTCTTCAAATTAAAGCAAATATTTCCACACTTCAAAGACATAAAAATCATTTCGATAATAAAATTCTTTCTAGTTTGGTTTGTTTTATTTAAGTATTTTCATCCGTGTATGCGAAAATAAGGTTTCCGTTAATGGTATTACACCTATGAAGAAACGGCGTTTCTTCGTATGTGCATTATCATTAACGGAAACTCTATTGTCGCATACAGGGATGAAAATACTTAAATAAAAACAAACCAAACTAGGAAGAACTTTTTATCACACTAAAACTGATATCTCTTCTTCCATAGTTTAAAAAACAATTTTAGGGGTCATGTTTAAAGTGGAAAATTAAGAGTTACGGTACATAACAATCACCTAACTGCTTCAACTAAGGAACAGTGTTGAGAACATATGCTAGTAATATAAACTTACCAACATACAAAATATAAATGGCCTATGTCAAAAGACAAAGATGTAATGGTGCAGACGACAAAAAAATGTCCAAAATTTTTATTATTTGACCCTAACATAAAAAATCAAAGGTCATCAAAAATGGCACATGACACAATGTCTTATCATGGTAAACCCACATACCAAATATGAAGGGCCTATATCAAAAGACAAAAAAGTTATGATCCGGACAAAAAATGCTTTAAAATTATATTAATTGACCTTCACATAAAAGGTCAAGGTCATCAAAATTAGTACGCGACACACTGTCTTATGGTATACCCACATACCAAATATCAAAGGCCTATGTCAAAAGACAAAAATGGTATGGCCCTGATAAACTTTTTATGAGAAGCGAAAGAAGAAGAAAAATTCACACTAAAACGATATATCTCCCTTCTGGGAAGGAAAGACATAATAAAGAAATATTGAGTACTAAAGAAAAATGTATACATATACACGTACATAATACATCAAATGAAAATTCAAATTTGTATATGCCTTTCTTTAATTTATTAATGACCTTACCGAGGTATTTTTCCACTTCTGTTTGCTTTAATTTTCTATCGATTTTCACAAGATTGCCGCCACTGAATGTTCTGCACTCATTTAAAGCTTCGTCATATGTTTTTTCTTTGAGAAAAACTTTAAAGCAAAAGTCCAGCGAATATACATACAGAAAGTGGTCCTGTTTGTTGCATTCTGCTTTAGTAATTGACCAATCTGGAACTGAAAGAAGAAACCATAAATGTATAAGCATGACAATATTCTATTTTACTAAGTATATTCTCTCTATCAATAGAAGATGGGATATGCGATTAAACATATTAATGGGTTTTCAAATTTGCTGCATTTCAAGGTCTTACAATTCGTTAATATCATGTCCCATTTTGTTTCTTGCTGGTTTGAAATTTTTTGAAAAATTGTACAACTGAACATTGTTTTTCATTCTTTTGAATTCAATGTAACTACATATGCACAAGCCCAACGTACTCTTTGTACGATACAGGATCATTGTGATATTATAACAGTTAATTATGATTCTCTGAGTGGTATACTACAAGATCATTGTGATATTATAACAGTTAATTATGATTCTCTGAGTGATATACTACAAGATCATTGTGATATTATAACAGTTAATTATGATTCTCTGAGTGGTATACTACAAGATCATTGTAATATTATAACAGTTAATTATGATTCTCTGAGTGGTATACTACAAGATCATTGTGATATTATAACAGTTAATTATGATTCTCTGAGTGGTATACTACAAGATCATTGTGATATTATAACAGTTATGATTCTCTGAGTGGTATACTACAAGATCATTGTGATATTATAACAGTTATGATTCTCTGAGTGGTATACTACAAGATCATTGTGATATTATAACAGTTAATTATTATTCTCTGAGTGGTATACTACAAGATCATTGTGATATTATAACAGTTAATTATGATTCTCTGAGTGGTATACTACAAGATCATTGTGATATTATAACAGTTATGATTCTCTGAGTGGTATACTACAAGATCATTGTAATATTATAACAGTTATGATTCTCTGAGTGATCATTGTAATATTATAACAGTTAATTATGATTCTCTGAGTGGTATACTACAAGATCATTGTGATATTATAGCAGTTATGATTCTCTGAGTGGTATACTACAAGATCATTGTGATATTATAACAGTTAATTATGAGTCTCTGAGTGGTATACTACAAGATCATTGTGATATTATAACAGTTAATTATGATTCTCTGAGTGGTATACTACAAGATCATTGTGATATTATAACAGTTAATTATGAGTCTCTGAGTGATATACTACAAGATCATTGTGATATTATAACAGTTAATTATGATTCTCTGAGTGGTATACTACAAGATCATTGTGATATTATAACAGTTAATTATGATTCTCTGAGTGGTATACTACAAGATCATTGTAATATTATAACAGTTAATTATGATTCTCTGAGTGGTATACTACAAGATCATTGTGATATTATAACAGTTATGATTCTCTGAGTGGTATACTACAAGATCATTGTGATATTATAACTGTTAATTATGATTCTCTGAGTGGTATACTACAAGATCATTGTGATATTATAACAGTTAATTATGAGTCTCTGAGTGGTATACTACAAGATCATTGTGATATTATAACAGTTAATTATGATTCTCTGAGTGGTATACTACAAGATCATTGTGATATTATAACAGTTAATTATGATTCTCTGAGTGGTATACTACAAGATCATTGTAATATTATAACAGTTAATTATGATTCTCTGAGTGGTATACTACAAGATCATTGTGATATTATAACAGTTATGATTCTCTGAGTGGTATACTACAAGATCATTGTGATATTATAACAGTTAATTATGATTCTCTGAGTGGTATACTACAAGATCATTGTGATATTATAACAGTTAATTATGATTCTCTGAGTGGTATACTACAAGATCATTGTGATATTATAACAGTTAATTATGATTCTCTGAGTGGTATACTACAAGATCATTGTGATATTATAACAGTTAATTATGAGTCTCTGAGTGATATACTACAAGATCATTGTGATATTATAACAGTTAATTATTATTCTCTGAGTGGTATACTACAAGATCATTGTGATATTATAACAGTTATGATTCTCTGAGTGGTATACTACAAGATCATTGTGATATTATAACAGTTATGATTCTCTGAGTGGTATACTACAAGATCATTGTGATATTATAACAGTTAATTATTATTCTCTGAGTGGTATACTACAAGATCATTGTGATATCATAACAGTTATGATTCTCTGAGTGGTATACTACAAGATCATTGTGATATTATAACAGTTATGATTCTCTGAGTGGTATACTACAAGATCATTGTAATATTATAACAGTTATGATTCTCTGAGTGATCATTGTAATATTATAACAGTTAATTATGATTCTCTGAGTGGTATACTACAAGATCATTGTGATATTATAACAGTTATGATTCTCTGAGTGGTATACTACAAGATCATTGTGATATTATAACAGTTAATTATGAGTCTCTGAGTGGTATACTACAAGATCATTGTGATATTATAACAGTTAATTATGATTCTCTGAGTGATATACTACAAGATCATTGTGATATTATAACAGTTAATTATTATTCTCTGAGTGATATACTACAAGATCATTGTGATATTATAACAGTTATGATTCTCTGAGTGATATACTACAAGATCATTGTAATATTATAACAGTTATGATTCTCTGAGTGATCATTGTAATATTATAACAGTTAATTATTATTCTCTGAGTGATATACTACAAGATCATTGTGATATTATAACAGTTATGATTCTCTGAGTGGTATACTACAAGATCATTGTGATATTATAACAGTTAATTATGAGTCTCTGAGTGGTATACTACAAGATCATTGTGATATTATAACAGTTAATTATGATTCTCTGAGTGATATACTACAAGATCATTGTGATATTATAACAGTTAATTATTATTCTCTGAGTGATATACTACAAGATCATTGTGATATTATAACAGTTAATTATTATTCTCTGAGTGGTATACTACAAGATCATTGTGATATTATAACAGTTATGATTCTCTGAGTGGTATACTACAAGATCATTGTGATATTATAACAGTTATGATTCTCTGAGTGGTATACTACAAGATCATTGTGATATTATAGCAGTTATGATTCTCTGAGTGATATACTACAAGATCATTGTGATATTATAACCGTTATGATTCTCAGAGTGATCATTGTGATATTATAACCGTTATGATTCTCAGAGTGATCATTGTGATATTATAACCGTTATGATTCTCAGAGTGATCATTGTGATATTATAACCGTTATGATTCTCAGAGTGATCATTGTGATATTATAACCGTTATGATTCTCAGAGTGGTATACTAGGAATACAAGAGACGAGTCATGAGAATGATAAAAGCGCATTGTCATTGACACAAAAATCTCTATTGAGCATGATTTCAAAATCAGGGGCAAAGACCTGCAGAAACAAATAACGATTTTCTTTTTATTTCAGGAAGAAAGAAGCAGCATCCTATATACATCTTTGGTCCACTTTACAATCTTTTATGAAAGGTCAAGATTGACAGAAATCAAACACCTTTGAATACCTGCGTTATTCTTGGTTCATATTAATGTCCAGCTGTCATTGTCGCGTGGAAGTTTTTGATTTGCAATTTGAAGCTCTTTCGTTGCTTTTATTTGATTATGGAAATACAGTTCATTAGTTTCCAATAACGGTGAACTAGGCGACTTGTTTCCGCTTTTTTGTTAATGCGATACCGATATTAAAATCGTTTGAATATGAGGAGCCGAAGTTAAAAGGATTAGAGATAATCAATCTTCAAGTCAGGAATTTCTTAATTCTTCGAAGTTTTAAGATATTGTATGGGTATTTTCTCGTGACTTAACAAAAATGTAAGAAATAAAGAAACTAATCTTTTATTCAAAACTGACTAAGAAAAACACCCAATTTTTAAGTCTTAAAAACGAGTATTTGTTTGTATTACAACATAACGAAACCAGACGCACATTTATGGTAGGTAAATACTATTAGAATATTTCTGTCAATCAAATTTTTTTTTTCATTTAAATAACTTTAACAACTCATAAACTAACTAAAAAGCCCATATAAGACATACCTTTGCAGGTTTATTTTTATACTATGTGCTACAGAGCACATATACCCCCAAATGCAAAAGCCAAATTCTAACACAAGAATGCATTATCTCATGTTTTATTAAAAATATGCACCAAAGCACATCATATTAAGCTATAATATATAAAAACCAATAGCTATTCATTTACTGAGAGAATTTTTAAAGATATTCATTTGAAAACATACAAAATTGCTGTTTAATCCGCTCACATCCTTCAGAAAAAAATCACAGAATATCGCAATTTTGAAAAATTCTCAAAATCTAAATTGTTTACATGCCAGTTTTTCTTTAAAAATATTTAGAATTATATCTAAGATTAACAAAAAAACATATTTTACCATAGTTGACCAGAGATATTTTGCAAAATGGTCTCTTGAATATGTAAACCCCCATTTTTAAATTTAAGTTTTACAATTATTCTTTGCACACTTTGAAAATAGTAAATTCTAACAGCAAATACAGTCTTAAAATCAAGATTAACAGAATATCATGAATTATAATCAATTCATGGAAATGTATAAAGTAAAATCTCATTTTTTGGAATTTTTTGGTTTAAGACAAGCATTGAAGAAAGCAATGAGAGTTAATGGAATAAACCAGTTTATAAAAGTTCAAGAACCTACTATTCCCATACATATAGCCCCTTTCATATATTTTAAAATAAACAAGAAAAAACTGTACCAAATTTTTAATCATAGTGAAGAAAAACCTAGAGGTCAAAAGAAGTGGGATATACAATTTGATATCTCTCAAGAAGAGTGGAATACAATTAATAAAAATGTTTTTACTATTACAAAGGATACAAAATTACAGTGGCTACAATATCGTATAAATCAAAAAATTTTAGTCACAAATTTATTTTTGTTCAAAATAAAGAAAATAGACAACGATTTATGTTCGTTTTGTGTAAAAGAAAGGGAATCAATAGAGCATGTTTTGTATAACTGTGAAAACGTTGTTTTATTTTGCAAGAATGTGCAGTCATGGTTTAGGGATTTTTTTTCAGTAAATATTGTTATTGATAAAAAAAACCTTTTTGCTGGGTAGCTCAGAAAATGAAATGATCAATTTGATTAATTATTATTTAAAGTACTTTGTGTATGGTTGCAAATGTAGAGGCAATCCGCCTTTGTTAAATAACTTTATTACCACTTGGACAAATGTGTACAAAGTAGAAAGGCAGTTAGCATGTAAAAATGATTATGTAGATGTTTTTGAGAAGAAATGGAATACATTTCATAAATTAAAAGATTTATAGATTTTAGATCATCCAGAATATATAATATGTAATTGTATATATTAATTAGCCTATGTATATCATCGGAAGTTATTATCAATGTCATAACAGTACATTTGTTTTACATTTAAAACCTTTAGTTTGTGACAACCTATTAGATTAATATTATTTTGTATAGTGTACATATGATAAGCCAGAGTAATTTCATTCCTTTCTAATTCTCTTCCTTTTTTCCTATCTTTGAATGAATGCCTATTAGAGTGGATGTGTGAGTAAATGGTAGATAAAATACCCTGTACCCCCTAGTCAGGTGGGTTTGTAAGGGCATGATGTTAAAACCCTGACTGTCATAATGTGAATAAATAAGAAAAGAAAAAAAAAAAAAAAAAAAAAAGATTAACAAAATATGACAATATATATATATGTAAAACATACTGAAAATTTTGTCCTGCCAGACAATTAGAACACAAGGAGTGTGTGTGTTATTCTTTTTTTGTTTGGCTATCAATCATATAATACATAAAAATACATACATGCTATCTCATACTTATAGAAAAAATAAATATAGTGTAACATATATGTAGATTCTAGCAACTACAGCTCATGTACAAATAATTTTGTTTCTTGAAAGTACTTGTGAAGAAGAGTTCAAATATTTAACAACTTTGCTGATGATTTTCTGAGGATTTATAATTCTGGGTTTCTTTAAACCAAACACACTCCCTAAAATTCAGTGTGAATTCCACTGTGAGGATCACGCCTATGTATGATTTTTAACTTGTTCAGGCTTAGATTGCAAGCTATGAGCCTTTTAAGCCTATGAGCCTTTCAATGTAGATATTACATTGCTTTGTACCATTGGAGCTATTGAGGACTTCACACTATAATAATTCATGGTAAATATATCTAAGATTCACATTTGAATGCTAAATTTGACTCGTACAGTTCTCGTAAACTACAAACATCAAACAAAGTTATAACTGGAACTTTCTAGTCGGTGTTTAAAATTTAAAACCGGATACGTAAAAGCACGGACTTTCCTTAAGGGAACTTACTGTTTGAAGAACTGAATGAAATATGCCAGTTAGTTAAATGAAGTGGGGCGATTATACATATGGAAAGGCGTGCACACTATCTTAAAATAGCAATGGATTCATAGTGAAATTGATCACCATCTTAGTACCCTATTTTTATTCTTTTTACAATACACAACCACATTTAAGATTAAATACGTCGCCATTTGTATTAAATATAAATGGAACACGTTGTGTTGGTTCTTATTGTAAAACTTAAACAAATGTGTTTCATATCCAAGTTTGATTTTTATGATTAATACTTTTGAGAATGTCATCAAATTATTTCTGAACCCTGTAACCGCTAAACATTCCAATTCCACGAGTTTTGAAAATTATTCGTACCGATCTCTTCACATGTATACTAGTATGTACTAAGAAGGGATGTTAACGAGTACTCGACTATCGCTCGGTCGTACCGATCATCGACAAATGATTTCATAGTCCAGTACTCGTTAAAATTGGCTTTTTCCGTAATGTTCATAAACTCTGAACACCTCAGTGTTTTTGTGAGTAAAAATTATATTAGGATAAAGCCAAACCATTTTTAAATCGTTCATGTTCAAATAAATCATTAGATTTTGGATGTCGCTCTGTAAACATGAGTCCGAAATCCATTGTTCGGACATACTTTAAAAGATCTCATGATGGAAAATCGGTGAAATTCAAATGTAGTGTACATTATGTGAAACAGAACTTACATATATAGCTAAGTGTACATGTATATCTCCCAAAAGGGGGATGTTTGCGACCGTGAATTAATTTTTACCTCTCCGAAAAACTGTACCCCGATGATGATTCCACTTCTTTAGTGGTCTACAAATGAAAACCACTTTCCTGCATTATTAGTGCGTAAGTTTTTGTCCCTGCTGGCCACCTCGGTGCCTTCAGAGAGAGGTTTTTCATTGGACATTGGTGACAAAAGTTAGAAATAGGCTCTCGTCCAATATTGTCAACCAAATTATTTTTTGAACAAGAATAATCAAATCGTACATGTACATACATTGGAAAAAACCTTATAAGTATTCTATGCCCAAGTGCATTTTGATTGTTGCTTGTACAACATTTCATTATCAAAATGAAAGTTTCTGTTTATCTACTTCTCTATCAGGAGTCAGTTGGAACTAGGCCCAGGTGATAGATTAATTATGGGTCTAGTGTATAACGCACCCTCGTGTATACATATGTAACGCCCCTAAACTTTAATAAAAAAAAAGCATGCCTTATCTTTATTTTTCATAGAAAAGATAATGAAATGAAATAAAATTTCATAAATAACAGTGCGACATTTAACTCTGGACACGAGTCCGAAGTTTCGCCAACCCTTCTATTAAGAAGGATACAAATACACTCTTTACAAAAAATGATGGGATTTTATGTTCACAAAACATGCACCAACATTCACACATATAACTATTGTATTTTTAAAGACATTTTACATGAAATAAAAAAAAATCCCATGGGATTTTCACTCCCATTAGTGCTCCCACAAAAAATCCCATGGGAGAAAAAAAATCCGAGTTTGCCCATAGGATTTTAACCCCCACGCATTCTAAAACTTTCAATATAATTTAAAATATGGGATACAATGTCCCATAGGAGAAAATGTACCATAATGAAAATGAAATGGGAGTAAATATCCTATTTGAGTATGAATGGGAATAAATATCCCAAATAAAACACAGGGTGGGGATTTTTATCCCATGAATATAGTAATAAAACAGAAAATCGTATCTTAAAGAGTGTTGTTCGTCATGAATTCTCAAAAATGTACGTACAAGCCAAGGATTGACATTAACTTTATATGTAATAATTATAAGCTCCTATATGTAGGCATTTGTGTTGAAGGATAAAATCTTCAAAAAACATGTCAATTAGAAAAAAAGATATATCAGATAAATATATTCTAAAAAGAAATTGAAATGAAATGGTCAAAATTCAGAAATATTACGACTTTTCAAATTTGAACCAAGCCCGATCGGAATTATAAAAAAGTAGTCAGAGAAAATTCTAATCAGAAAACTGCATTCCCTTGGTGTAAAAGGTTTTACAAATTAACGAATTTATAAAAGAGACTAATTTAATGATGAACAGTACATGCAATTAGCAAAAATATGATTATTTTGGTAATTTCTATCAATTTTGATCGGGATCGGTACTTTTCCATTCTCCTTTGAA
The DNA here is from genome assembly GCF_947568905.1 of Ostrea edulis. Taxonomy (NCBI): domain Eukaryota; kingdom Metazoa; phylum Mollusca; class Bivalvia; order Ostreida; family Ostreidae; genus Ostrea; species Ostrea edulis. Next base: position 61,440,367 of record NC_079169.1, on the reverse strand, counting down.
TATAGTGACTATATCTGAAATTTGGTCATATTGTTTCAATACCTTTTATAACATATTTCTTCGATATATCTTTTCTAACTGACATGTTTTTTGAAGATTTTATCCGTAGTTGTATAAAATATTAACAAATAACGATTTCAATTTTCATAAATATTTTGAACGTTTGAGTATTTAACGTAGTTCCACACTCCTGTGACGTCATAAGATTGTGCAAAGTCAATAATTTAATGACTGGAACATAAATTTTGTTGAGTCTTTTTCAATAGTTATTGTAAAAAATCTTGTTAGCCATAAAATATTTCAAAAGTCTTAGTTATATTTGAATAGTCAAAGATGCGTTTCAAAATATTGAATCCAAGGACAATAACTCTGTTTTCATTAAATTATTTATCAAGTCCATTATGCAATAGATTTCCTATATTTTTCACAAACATTTTACCAAGGTGATAAGGAATTATTATCTGTGTCTTTTCATGAAATTACATAAAATTTTAATCCATGAGTGGTTTTGAATAGCTCAGTTGTATGGTGCCAGACTTAGGGTTTTTATGGGGGTAAACATACTCTGGAAGCTATAGATTTGAAATTATTAAGGAAAGGTATGGATTTTTTTCATAAATAACTATAACAGATGTACATCTACTAATATAAACAGAAAAAATGATATGTAAACCATGCTATAAGAAAATTGTGTCCATATTTGTTTGTTTTTTAACATTTTGGAGAATAAGGCTAATTCAATAATTTTGCACTTATTATACTAAAACTTGATGAACATATTGAAAATGACATGTGTTTTAGTTATTGACATGTTTCCTGATAAATAAATGCAATTTAAAATTGTTGTTGTTGTTTTTATTTTACAATAAAAACAGATAACTGTTTCCAATGAATTTCATAAAAATCTACATAGGGGTACATTACTTCAGTAGTGTTTGTAATGAAAATAAATCTGGAAATCCTTAACTAATTTGCCTTTTCTCATTACTCTGAATGTTAATCTATTGATTCCAAACAAAAAAATGCTACCTAAACCCCAAAAATCCAGGACTAAGGACCCACCTTAAGGTATGTTTTCTTAGGTATTCTTATCATACACCGAATCACAGCATTTCAAACAAAACATCTTTTTATATCATTCTGGGAAATATCACAAAATATTCATATAAAATAATTGAGAACTTGTATAACTTTCGATGGTGAAATCATACCTCATTAGAGATGCTTTAACGAGCCATTAAATAAAATTTTAGTGTAATGAGCTACCTTAAGCACTAAGTATACTTAGTATACACCGTGCAAAGCAACAGGAAAGGGTCTGTCCCTTCCCTAACCTTTTTTGACAATATATTTTTATACCCCCGAGATTGAAGATCGGGGGGCAAATTGTTTTTGTAATTCCTCATTCTGTCTGAAACTTTAACCTTTCTAATAACTTTTGAACAGTAAGTGCTAAAGCTTTGGTATTTCACATGAGTGTTCCTTGTGACAAGACCTTTTCGCGGGTACCAAAGTTTTTGACCCTGTGACCTTGGAGTTTGACCTACATTTTGAAAATTTTAACCTTGCTAACAACTTTTGAACAGCAAGTGCTAGAGCTTTGATAGTTCACATGAGTATTCCTTGTGACAAACCTTTCCGTGGGTACTAAACCTTTTGACCTTGGCATTTGACCTACTTTTAAAAAAAATTGACATTGGTCAGAACTTCTGAATGGTAAATAATAGATCTGGCACAAGAGCATTTCTTTTGACAAGATCTTTCTACTAGTACTGTACCAAGATAATTGTCCTTATGACCTTGGCCATCTTTGAAATTGGCCATTATCGGGAGCATTTTGTGTTTCACAAACACATCTTGTTTGTGTTATTATTATATGCAACGTAGTTGAAATGTAAGGTTGAACTGATGACCTGAATGAATACCCCCATACTAACCCCACCCCCAGAATTCTGAGGTCTTGACAGAACTGTTTAGCTTGTCAACATTCTTTTCTTCAAGACAATGTGAAGTCAGCATCTAATTCGACTGCCCCCATTGAACCTTTGATTGATTGTTTATTTTACGTCCTGTCGATAATTTGTCTCTCATACTGACATATTAGTTGCAGGTGAAGTCCTATGCTTAGCGCTGTGGGCCGTAGCCGTGAACCTCCGTTTTAAAAGGTCATATTCAAAAGACTCGTGATTCTCACTTCTAAATGCCGAGCGTTTGGCGAAGGATCGAGCAATCACTACCTATGTTAACGGGGCCATGACACGAGTGGGACTCGAACTCACGACCTCCCGGTTACAAAGCGAACGCTCTATCACTGAGCTACCGTGACCGGTTGAAAAATGATGATACGTGCCCGAGGCGCGTTTTCTAACAGATTTTCAATAGATTTATATTTAAGAAAGGAGCCAGGAAACGTTGAATTATTGTTAATATTTAATCCGAATGTAGTATAAACAAAATTTGTTAGATGTAATGGATAGGGAAGACGTTGTTCCGATGATATAAATAAATAAAAATAAAGATAATGTAGATAGCAGTTAAACTAAGTAATGTTCCAATTTTTTTTCGTTCCGTTGATTGATTGAGTAATTGAGGTTTTACGCCGTTTTGGCAATATTTCAGCCATTTTACGGCGGTCCGTTGGGCCAGATTAGTGCTAATATATATATATATATATATATATATATATATATATATATATATATATATAAGCACAGAAAATTTCACTTTATTTGGATACCCACTTCCGCCCCAACCAGGGGTTGAACTCACGACCTGCGGAACCAAATATTCTAGCAGCTTGTAACCAGCGCACTAGACCGCTCAACCATCTAGACAAGTTTAATTAAAACTTGCTTTCGATGACGATGGAATTCTCGCCACACTGTCACACGCTACACGGTCGTTAAGAATGGAAATGGGATACAGTTGTTTAACGTACATTTAAGAGGATCATACATGATACACATTGCATTCGAAATATTTTATATAAAGCACAGAAACAGCAATGAACTCTGCCCTAAGTGAAGAAATATTTAACAACACCCTAACTTTCTTAAAGTGTCGGATTTGATAAGATACGGGTCTAGTAGCGTGACGTCATGTCCGGATCGAACTCCGGTATTGGTTCACGTACTATTATTACCAAACGTATTTGGATGTTTTTTTAATTTAATAAAATGAATACAATAACACTCAAATCACTTATATTTGAGTAGACTATGGCTCCAATCTTCTTTCCTTTTTTTGTCATCTAATTCACACATAAAACCAGAGGTACATATTTGTTTAATTGATATACAGGGGTATTACATGTTAAAATTATCTGTAAATTAAAACAAAAAATTCATGATATGCAATAATGCACTTGTGGAATTAAATAAAACAATTCTGCACTTGTTATATATTTGTTATCTTGCTATATATTTGTTATGTTGGTATATATTTGTTATGTTCTATTATGTGAAAATCATCTTCAAAATGGCTATTTTGGCCAAAACATGTAAATATAAATTGAGATGCTGTGAAAATATTATGCTGAGAAAGGGCCGATTTTCTAAATGTATTTTAACAAGCATTCATATATGAACATAATATGTGAGTTTGAATGAAAAATCACTAGTCAAATTTTTAAAATATTCATATTATTGGTATTGCAGTGCCGTATTTTTGACTGCCGAGGGCCTGTATTGAGTTCAATTTTGTACCACCATTATTAAAAAACATGAAATTGTGTTAAAATTTCACATTTAATTATTTAATTAGACATATTGTAAAACTTATACGGTACCAATTTTGATGCACCAGATGCGCATTTCGACAAATAATGTCTCTTCAGTGATGCTCAACCGAAATGTTTGAAATCCGAAATAACTATGAAGTTTTAGATCTAAATATTGCAGCATCATACCTCAAACAAAATTTTATGGACATAGTCTAGGACTTCTTCAATGAATTCTGATATTGCCGTTTGACAAATGGGGGTACACGTAATAAAAATACCATAATTTACTCATTCTACTGACAACCCCCCATTTTTTTTTTTTATCATACCCTCAAATGAACAATCTAAGCATTTAAACTCAAATTTTTGAGAAATCACAAGTAGGTCCAGGACTAGGGACCTACCTTAAAACTCAAATTTTCGACGCAACCCGCGTCTTTATCAACAGGCATATATTACATAAACAAATAACACGAAAAAATCACAAGTATCAATAATCTACATTGGTAACAAGAATCATTCAGTACAACAGTGTATCACTCTTGTTACCAATGTAGATTATTGATACTTGTCGTTTTTTGTGTTATTTGTTTATGTAATATATGCGCTTACGGACATTGAGCAGTGAGGGTTCTTTAGCGTGCCACACCTACTGTGTTACGGGGTATCCATGTTTAATTAAGGTAATCTCTGAGGACCCGCAACATTCACACCTGATGTCGAGCATTTGACGATGAAACTGTCACTACCTGTTTAAGGTAGCTCACTACACTAAAGCTTATACTCTGTATGACACCACGTCACAAGATGGCGATTTAAATGTTTAGTGAAATTATTTGTATCGATCGCTTTGTTTGTCTATCATCGTAACTCAGTGATTAAAGCATTGGGCTGGTGAACCGCAGACCTCGAGTTCAAATCCCAGTCTTTTTTTCATATGTGTTGAAATATTTTTTTGAGAATCATGTTAGTTATTATCCAAATTTGTATATTTTTTGACATATATACTTATTGTATATCATCATATCTCCTATAATTAAATGAATTCGTACTGATTTGAGAAACTGTTTCTGGGTGTAGTGAACAACCTTAACGACTTTGGTCTGTTGCGGCCGGGTTTTGAACCCAGGCCTTCCGCATGTGGGGCGAAGACCACCATGGCGGTCCCGTAAGCGTCGAGCATAGGCCTTAATTTCGCATCCCTTCATCGGCTATGTTGACGTCTCCATATGAATGAAAACTGCATAAGATATGCTGTTAAGAGTAAACGTTGTAGAATCTGCACAAATGCTAGGAAGAAGGGAGTTCCTCCAAGAAAGCACACATGCTCATGTAATTGGACAGCCTCAGCTAAATCAACGGAACAAGCTTCAAGGATGAAGGGAAACGGATATTTCTATAGCATATACTATATTATAAGTTTCAGTTGTTTATATTTACAGCTGAATTTTTTAAATCTAATATTGCATAGAATTTGTCATGCCAAGACGTCCTGGTACGGTGCAAACAACATGCACGAATATTATATAATTATCGCAGCAAATATGGCAATTTACATCAATACAAATGACAACATTTTTGAATATACAATACAAATTGAAGGTGAACACTCTGGTCATGGATAATGATTCTACCACCATAGCGAGGGTTAAAGCTACTGTGGATCCTAACATTACAAAGAAGAGCGACAGCAATCACACACGTAAAGGTTTTACAGGCAAGCTTGAGGATATGAGCAACACATACAGAGTGTTAAAAAATGTCAAAGTTCGGGGACACATAGAAAGATGCTTCATGTATTGTGTGAAACAGAGGCAAGGGAGCCCAACACAGCTACAAGAAGACCTCCAAACCATCGTTCCTCATCTATATGGTGTGTATGTTAATAGAAAGAAGCAGATTGTTGTAAACTAACACTTTATCTATAATTAACTGAAAGCATTTTGATGATCTTAGATGAACATGATAAATGCGGAACTTCGTGCAAAAGCGAAAAATCGGGGTACAAGCCAAAGAATTTACCATATGGTAAGCCTCTGTCAGACCGACCTTTACGTGCTGCATTACAAGACCTCTTCAAGATATATTGTGGGAAATCGGACGAACTTGCAATGTTAGGATCAACACAGACCAATGAAAATTTTAATCACATGGTAGCCAGCAAAGCACCCAAAAGAATGCAAGTTTGTAGTAATCTTATTTTATGTACATGTGTTACCAGTGATTTGTATTTAGCAAAAATACATTCATATGAGGCCAACATGATTATTATGACAGGGTTTATGGAGGTTTTGAAAGTTTAGAAACAAGGGTTGCTGCCAGTGTTTGCTAAAAGAATGAGGGTTACAAATATATCACTGAGGTAGAACAGTTGATTTCAGATGCAGCTCATGTTGACAGTTTCAATGGTTTCACATTGTTTATTTTATTGAGGTTTAGTTTATTGTTAAGACGTCTTGGCCAGAGTTCACCGTCAACCTAGTGGATCTTTACAAATTGATATGCAAGTTATGTTCCTCCAACACTTGTATTTCAGGTTATATTACATGTGCATTTGAATTTTCACAACTGTTTACAAATATCTTTAATGATTTCAGTTTATATTGTTTCATCATGTGACCAATATCCAATATGGCCATTTTGCAACTAACATATAAACCTTTGTTTTTAATACTAATATACTAACTGTGAAAACATGTAATAGTTTCAGAGAAATCTTTGATAGTGCCATGTCATCAAGGAGACAGATGATTTGCATGTTTATTAGTAAATGTGATGTGTTATATAGTAATGATTAACTAGGTTGTGGAAAGACAATTTGGGACTATTCCATCAATAAAGGGAGGGGGGCAGGTACTTTATTCATATTTTGTTTTATTTATGTGTGTATGGTTGGTAAACATTTTGAAAATTGCACATCATATAAAATGCATACATTAATTTTTCATTTATATGTAATGTCAGAAATGCATGTTTACTACATGTGTATTGTACCATGTCCTCTTTTTTTTTAAATACCAATTACTGGTTATCAAGTGTCTTTTTTCTTAGCTTAACAAACGATGTCAGATGTCCCCTGGGAGATATACCATCAAGTATACCACGAAATTAGCCCAGTCCCTAAAGAGAAAGCGGTTACGCCAAGCAAAACGCCGTAAAAAGCGAAGGGGTCTTGAACTGAAGAGTGAGAGACTATCAAAAGATGCTACACAGTCAGTGCTTGAGTAAAGTGATTTCTGTTGCTACCATGAAAAAACTTATTGGACTTTCATTGGATTTAGCAAAACTGAAAGTGATACATACACGTGACCCAAACAATGGCATTCGCAATGTCCTTAGTGACCCACTAGCAAACTCAAAGAAATGCAGAAGATCAAAATCAAAGACTGTCATTGAAAAACTTGTGCACTATCTTTCAAATATGTAAAATGCCACCAGACATACATGTATGTAAATTTATGATATATTGTACACTTTGGCTCACTTGTTTCAATTTAGGGTTATTACATTGTACATGTTCATGATCAAGGCAATCAATAAGTACATCAATGTAAATCTTTTTAAGTGAATTAAGTGACTGTACATGATTAAGTGAATGTTGTTATAACTAGTGCTTTTCTGCAACATATGATGCCAGAGCTTTGAATTATGTTTATCAATGAGACTGCACCTACTTATCATTCAGAGGTATACATGCATAAAATCTATGCGCATGGAAAGAATTTCCATGACTAGTAGATACTTATCTAGAATTTTGTAGTAGGATATAACATTTTGTAAACATTTATATCACACACATGTATTGATCATAATAATATGAACATCAAGATTTCGTTATGCATGTACATTGTGAATATCCTTCTTTAGAAAATATATATAGGAAGACTGTAAAATACCAAGAAGAATGGCAAATTACATATTATATCTTTTAATTTTTATAGTTTGTTTTAGTTTAGATTAAATCCAAGGTTATAAAAATACTGAAACTTCAAATGTTTTTTTTTTAAATATGGCAGTGCATAATTTTTCTTGGGGGTGTACGTATGGTAGAGCTTATAGCTTCTAAAGTAATGCGTCAACATATGATTTTTTTTAAGCAAATCCTTTTTTAAGGATGATAATCTACAAATTAATACAATTTATTCAAAGTTTAGTCCATAAAAATTTGCAAAAATGGCCAATATTGACATCGACATGGTATTTTCAATGATATTTTTTCACATGTTTGGGTTCACAAAGTCTATATTATGACAATGTTAATTCCAATTTATTACAAAAATTGACTAAATATGGTTTAATAAAGTATATACAATCTATGTTGTGTATTACAGTCCATTTCTTTGAGAGAAAAAAAAAATACAAATTTTATGAAAGAATGAAAAACATGTATATTTTCATTAAGATGCAATAGAGTGCTTAATGCTGAAAGGCAATAGCAAAGAAAGTAACATGTCAACATATGTATTTTTCTATGTTTATGTATTGCTAGAATATATATAATTGCATCTTTTGGAAGCAATTTTTTCATGATTGAGCCCATTTAGTGAGGAGTATAGATCTACCTTAAACAATATACAACCAGCCAACCGAGGTTGTGCTGCAATAAACACGACAAGAACTTTGTTTCTATTCTACAACGGCCCAGTAATATACAGTTGATCGGTTACTTTGACGTCATGACACTTTCCGAAACGGACTAGGCCTAATGTTTTTAGCTGACGAAAAAAGTCAGATAATAGGGCAATCTATTAAAATCAGATCTTCTCAAACCGCCACTGTGTAACAGAGAAGATCTGATTCTAATCAGATTGAATTTTAGGGTATACTAGATTTAGTTCGAAAAATATTAGAAGTATTTAGTTTGATTTTTACAGATTATATCAACTGCTTTGAAAAAAACACATTCCAAGAAAACTGTGTGTGTGCATCGACATATTTGTTTACAGGTGTATCGATCTCGGAATGCAGAAAATTGATTTATATTGAATGGCAAATGTTCTCCAGTAGTCATTTATAAATTTGTTTTGGCAACATATATTGATCAATTTGTATCATAAAATTCAATTCTCAGTTATTGACTTTAGTGCTGTATTTGCAAATTACGAAGTGCAAGAGAGATGTGTATCAATTGTCTCATTATCGGTTATTACATGTACGTATGAAGGTATATCTTATATTAATGACCGCGACATTCCTTAGATCTTTGCAATAATTGTGGTAGAATTTCTCTCTTTAACGTTCTCTACATGTATTTTTTATTCTATAGGTCTTGCTAGCACTGAACAAATTAAATAAAGCGAGTCAACCAATAAAAACAAGTCAAGCAATAAAAAAGCACTTTTAAAAACATAATAAAAAAGAAATAGTAGGGGAGAGGGAAAAAAATTAATGAAACAAATAGGTGGACCAATATGATGCAGTGGAATAATTAGCCTTGAATTTTGAAGTCCGGCCCCGGTAGCTCAGAGGTGGAGCGTTCGCTTCGTAACCGGAAGTTCGTGAGTCCCGCTCGTGCCATGACCGCTTCAAACTTAAGATGTAAACACATGTAGGGATTGCTCCTTCGCAAAATGCTCCGTATTTAGAAGTAAGATTCACGAGTCTTTCGGATATCACCCTTCAAACGTGGGCCCCGTGTCGCGGTAGGCGTTGGCACGTTAAAGAACCCTGACTGCTACGGCCGTGGTAGCTCGGTGATAGAGCGTTCGCTCAGATCGTAACCCGGGTGTTGTGAGTTTGAGCTCCGCTCGTATCATGGTCGTGTCAAACCTAAAACGATAAAATAGGTAGTGATTGTTCCTTTGCCAAATGCTCGGCATTTAGAAGAATCACGGATCATTCGGATATGACATTCAAAGACAGAGGTCCCGTGTCACGGCAGGCGTTGGCACGATGAAGAACCTCACTGCTACAGCCCTGAGCGCTATAAGCATAGGTCTAAATTTGTGGTGCTTCATCAACAGCTGATGATATCTCAATATGAATGAAAAAATCTCCACGGGACGTAAAATAATCCACCAATTAATAGTACCTTACCTACAAACTAATGACGGTCCAAATATGAGTGAAAAATTTTCAACGGGACGTAAAATGAACAACCATTATTGTATATTTCGGCCTTGAGTTTCAACCTTGAATTTTCAAGTCGCAACCATTATTTTATTGCTTCGGACTTTGTACCACTGTTACTTAGTTTCGGCCTTGTATTTTCAAGTCGTATCGTTATTGTATTGTTTCGGATTCTTTCATGTAATTATGTTTTCTAAAAGTCATTCATTCAAGTTCGTTTTAGGTGGACTAGCTGTAGTTTGGTTTGTTTTACGTCCCTACGTACGCCTTATCTTACATGGATATCGGTGAGTATGACCAGTCAACAGGATATGCTTACTTCTCCTGGGCACCTGATCCCACTTTAATGTGTCCAGAGGGCTGTGTTTACCAATCTCTCTTCATTTGTATTCTTTATGGGATTTACGAGGTTGTTATCTGTCCGATACCTTTACTCTTCCCCCGTTTGTCCACAGGTATGGACTGGCCGACCCTAGGATTTAACCAAAGTTTGCGGATTTTTGATCATTTGAATGTTGTTTATAGATCATAGATCTAAAAAATTTAGTTAGTAAAGTTTAGAATTCCTTTCCATAATTATCCATATAAAGCGCATCAGAAAACATGGATTGATTTATATCATTGAGCTCTACATGTATCTCTTAAGCAGGTTTCAGGGAAATAATGTTCCCCAATGTGCGCATTGAAATCAAAAGCAAGCGTTAATCACTGAAGGTGGAGAAAAAACCGATAACCGGCGATAATTATGGCATGTTCATTTCTGTAAATTGACAAGATTTGAGGTTTTTGGTTTTTTAAAATTTAAATCAGTGTTTCACAAATACCGGGTATTTTGACTGTATTAGGGGCCAACTTAAGGCCCTGTCATATATATACATGTATAGGTCTTTCGTAATCTATTTTGCTTAACAAGTTTACAATGTGAATAAAATCATGCATGGTAAATCTGTATTTCCGAAAAGATTCAAGATTTAATCTTTATATTGAAAAATGATTCATCCTAACTTTGGAGAAAGGCGCACAAATTAAAATTCATTTACCTCTAATAATGTAGAAATAATCCCAGTTTTCTTCGTAAGAGAAGGAGTCTTCGTGAGTGAAATCTTGGTCATAGAGTCGACAAATCTTTACAACACTATTATACAGTAAAGATATGCAGGAGTCCACCGTTGAACATGAGTCAACACACTGTATTTTGCTTCGCTGCACTGACTCTCTGATAGATTTGGGAGTAAATACTCTATTCTTCATGTTGGCATCTTGAAAACCCCGCAAAATTCTGGATTCTGCTCTGGATTGTGTATAGAGTGTAATTATAATGTAAGAGAAAACGCATGTCCAACCTCTCATTTCTAATGCTGTGTTCTAACGAGTGTTTGTACTAATGCAGAGATAGAGGACGACACTCCGCATATTATGGTTTGTTCGATTAATTTATTTAATTGATTTTTTCAGTTGTAACCAAATTATATTCGTTAATGTCAGGAACTGATTGCTCGTAATCGTGCATTTGTCAGCTTGTCAAATAGCAAGGACATTCATTTACACACCAATAACGTATTGCATCATAGTGCACTAATGACTCAGAGCTAGCAAAAACGGTCTTTCAGTAATATTGTGCTAAGGGACCGGTCAATTTTTTGGGGGGTTGGGACCGGTGCATTCCACATTACCATTATATATATATACCCCCCCCCCCCAAAAAAAATAATAATAAAAACATGTGTCCTATCATCTTAGAATACAAAAAAAGTTGCTATCAGATTTGTAATAAAAAAGTGTTTGTCCTATTTAATATATATATGATTAAACAACATTTTGACTTCATTTTAAAAATCTCTGGAGTTCTTCATATTATCACTTAAAGTCTCTCCATTGTTAAATCAGTTGAGGGATTCAAGTTCCTGAGAAACTTTTGTTTACTTTGTCATGTTTATTCGGTAATTTGGCTAGTGAATGATTGATGAAATATTGTTAAACGTCCCTCTCGAGAATATTTCACTCATATGGAGACGTCACCACTGCCGGTGAAGGGCTGCAAAATTCAGGCCTATGCTCGGCGCTTATGGCCATCGAGCAGGGAGGGATCTTTATCGTGCCACACCTGCTGTGACACGGGACCTCGGTTTTGGCGGTCTCATCCGAAGGACCGCCCCATTTAGTCGCCTCTTACGACAAGTAAGGGGGTACTGAGGACCTATTCTAACCCGGATCACAAATTTTCATCCCATGTTTTTTCTTTTTGTTAAATTGTTGATGAAAGTGCTATATTTTGCATATTTTTTTACTATTATTTTACTGAATTGTTGTGTCATGTACTTACAAGTATTTTTCACAGCTCAGTATTCTTTATGAAAGGTGAAGATAACGAACAGTGATCAGTCTCATAACTCCTATAAGCAATACAAAATAGAGAGTTTAACAAGCACGGGCCCTCGGATATACTAGAGGTGGGATCATGTGCTGAAAAGGAGTAAGCATCCCCTGTCACACCCGCCGTGAGCCCTATATCTTTATCAGGTCAACGGATTTATCCGTAGTGAAAATCAGTGTGCCCAGAACGGCCTAACAATCGGTATGAAACAAGTCGGACAACATTTGACCCAATGATAGGTTGTAATGGCAACCAATCAAATTATTAAAGATGTGTTTAGACTCTAGTTAAATTCTGGAGTGTATCCTTCAAATTATGACCAACATGATACACCATTTTTATTTTCTATGGTTGATTGAATATTGTTTAACGTCCCTCTCGAGAATATTTTACTCATATGGAGACGTCACCACTGCCGATGAAGGGCTGCAAAATTTAGGCCTATGCTCGGCGTTTATGACCATTGAGCAGGGAGGGATCTTTATCGTGTCACACCCGCTGTGACACGGGACCTCGGTTTTTGCGGTCTCATCCGAAGGACCGCCCCATTTAGTCACCTCTTACGACAAGCAAGGGGGTACTGAGGACCTATTCTAACCCAGATCCCCACGGGATTGAAATCCACACTGCATGCAAAACGTACATGTAATTTTTGCAATGTTATTCACAGCTGAATACTTCTTATGCAGAGCTGTGGATTTTTTTTCTTCAGAAGCCTGTAATTCGGACAGACATGTTTATCAACTTTGCCTGTCCGAATAGATTTAAGCCTGTCCGAATATTAAGAGTTAAAATTAATAACATAATTTATAAAACTGAATTAACACATAGATCGCAGGTTTTAGAAGTTTATTATAACATGTCTTGCACTAGTTTTCAAATTCAATTTCTAATTATCTCACAACCTCTCTCACCATTCTTTCATTCTCATCAAAATCTTGCTCACACTCTGATTCACACTCACTCTCTTCATCATCCGTTCTCTCACCTACTCTTATTCCATCCCTAACACTCTGTCTCTCATCTAATACTGCTCTCTGACTCTCACTGTCATTCTCTCATCTTCACTTTCGTTCACTATTTCAGTATCATCTGTGATAGGTTTCTTCTTGGTGGGATTTCTTCTATAATGAAATTTCCTCTGTCTTGTGGGCGAAATCTAGAATACGTAGAACACATGATTTTAAAATCTAAATGATAATAATTTGAATGAATGAACTTTAATTACTTGATCCAATTTGTTGTAACACTGTATCAATTTTGTTGTATCTATTTTGTATTGCTTATAGGAGTTATGAGATTGATCACTGTTCGTTATCTTCACCTTGTAATAACGACTGATTTTTTAAACCAACCATCCATCTGTCAATGGCGGGAGTTGGATCAAACTCTGTAACAGAGGGTGACTGCAATCGAATCATCATCAAATCATTCAACTGATGTCCACTGAGAGAATGCCGCCTGTCTGTCTTGATGAGCTTCATCTGGTTGAACCCTGTTTCATTGAGGACACTGGTCGGAGGAAGTCTATGGACCAAATACAGCAAACGTAAAATGTTTGTGACACCACTGTCCCCAAACACAGCATGTATCTCTTCCCATGTAGAGGCACGAAAGCTCTTGAACCTAAAATATTTAGATTAAATTTATAGAACATCTGGTATCTTTAATGTAACTAAAGAGATGTTTTTGCATTATATTCCAGAATAGAAGTAAATGTTAAAATAGATACCTCCTGTAGATGAGACATTTCAGCATCTGCCATTCCTCTAACAGCTTTTCGCCATCCACTACAGCATCATGCTGTGTCTTCTTGAATCTCTCAGAAAAGACTTTAACATGCTGTACTCCATAAGCTGATTAAAAGAAGAGGAGAAATTATTAAAATCATGTTTTAAATCTAAGTAAATATGATTTCGTTTTCTCGAATAAATTCATTATTCAATATTTCAATGCCACTATGATTTATATTTATAGTTTTTATACGCTCGTCTTTAGACGGGACGTATTATGGTACAGCGATGTCTACGTCCGTCCGTTCGGGTTTTTCTCTATAATTTCATTTCCCGTTCACATATCGTGCTGAAACTTGCTGTGTAGCTTTTTTGTTGGTCACTCTAGATCATACAGCAATTTCGATCCATTTCAACCTTTTTATACGCCCGTCTTAAGACGGGACGTATTATGGTATGGCGTTCATGTCCGTCCGTCTGTTAGCTTTTTCGTGTCCGACCCGTAACTTAAATACTACAAGGCCTAGAATCATCAAACTTTGTCTGTAGATACATCTTGGGTAGAAGGTGTTTCGCACATTAAAACCAGGTCACTGTGACTTTTCATTAAGAAGATATGGCCATATATGGCAAAAACTTGTCCGTCTGTTAGCTTTTTCGTGTCCGACCCGTAACTTAAATACTACAAGGCCTAGAATCATCTAACTTTGTCTGTAGATACATCTTGGGTAGAAGGTGTGTCGCACATTAAAACCAGGTCACTGTGACTTTTCATTAAGAAGATATGGCCATATATGGCAAAAACTTGTCCGGCTCATAACTTGAAAACTATTAGACCTAGAATCACCAAAATTGGTCAACTAATGCATCTTAGGTAGAAGGTGTGTCGCATCCTACTTTAAGGTCACTGTGACATTTAATTAAGGTGATATAAAAAAAAAAATGTTTTAATGGGTACAATCTATACTGTTAACAATATGTGACGGCGTATCATGTGCCGTGGCGGTGCACTTTATTTCCAGGAGTTTTGCCCCTTTATTTGGAAATAATTATTATATGGAGGGTACATAATTTGTCCGCCCTACTCCTCCCACAGTTTTCAAGTGAGAGCCTTCTTATTTTGTGGGGTGTTTGTATGGGTGTTGAAGATGTGCATGTGGGATGGATTTTGATTTTAAACAATGTTTGAGAAAATTGCAGTTTGTTGAACTTGAATATTTGGAAATTAATATTCTATGGAGGGGTACATAATTTGTCCGCCCTACCCCTCCCACAGTTTTCAAGTGAGGACCTTCTTATTTTGTGGAGTGTTTGTATAGGTACTGAAGATGTGCATGTGGGTTGGATTTTGATTTTCTACAATTTTTGAGAAAAGTACAGTTGTTGAACTTCGTCTATTTGGAAATTAATATTCTATGGAGGGTACATAATTTGTCCGCCCAACTCCTCCCACAGTTTTCAAGTGAGGGCCATCTTATTTTGTGGAGTGTTTGTATGTGTATTGAAGATGTCATCTGGGGAAGGATTTTGATTTTCTTCCATTTTTGAAAAAAATTACAGGTTGTTGAACTTGGTCCATTTTGAGGAAATCTCGATTTTTAAGCTAAGACCCTTTGTTCATATGAAAGTGTGTCACAGCCTCATGATGGCTGATACTACCTGAAGCAAAGCTATACAAATTATAGCACAGGAAAAACACCCTATGTAAGCATTTCACGGGTGTATTATGTACCGTTTGCGGTACTCTTGTTAATTCTTTGAATAAGTTTTAAAGCTACAATGATTACTACCTGTAGCAAGATCAACAACACTAGTGTTTTTTAACACAACAAATCCCACAAATTGCATAGGCTGATATATATTTTTGGATTGATTAGTATTACCTTTTTAATTTTCATGAGGTCAGGATCTTGGCTCACCATACAAAAAATTACTTTGTTTTTATAAACGCTAAAAGTAAAAGTGAATAAACTCTCAAACAAAACAAAAATTAACTCAACATCAACAAAAAAGTAACTAAAAAACTAACTGTAGTAGCATTCACACTTCCTTTGTACCTTTATCATTCTCACTTGGCCAGTTCTTAAGACTCCCAATAGTAGTTGCATCAAGGATGTCGTCATGAAGATCTTGATATCGTTCATCAATTTTCTGAAGTATACACTGTTTTACATTGTTGCTTGTTGTCTCTACATTAAAGGCATTTCCCTTCAGTGGAAACCCTGCACACTCCCTTTTCTCCACACTTTCCTTCAATTTCTCACTGTTGCTATATGAAATAATGATAATGATTAAACTTTCATTGTTGGTACATAACATATATATATGCAACAAATCTAAAAGTATCTACTCACTTTGCAGAATACTGTTTGAGAAAATCTCCTGTTGCAGCAATTGCAATCCTTGCATCCCCAATAGTTAAGTCCTGTCTTTGGAGAGTGAGAGACAATCTCACTAATGGACTGATGATTTCCTGAATTAAAATGTTAATTAAAGTAATACTGGGGGTAAATTTCATTTTTTTTAAAATGTGAATTTCGACTGTAGAGTGCTATGGTTTTTTTTTTTTTTTTTAATTTACCTGCAAGAGAACTGCAAATGTAATAATTGATGATGATACAAGCAGTCTTGCCAAACCATTAGCCTTTGCATTGGAATGTGAAGCATCTTGGAGATGGCTGACAAAAGCTGGATACGATCTGAAAAATGTGTCTAGCATGCAGCATGTGTGGAAGCCATCTGCTCCCATTCACCCGGTGTGGCAAAGTACCCTTTAGAGCCAATACCTGAAAAAAAGGATTAATTAATAACAGAAAAAAAAAATCATTGAACTCATAAGACTTGCTAATTGATCAATGCTTAGTAATTTAAAAAATGATGTTTACATGTATCTCACCTTCATACAGTCTCTCAAATTCTTTCTCTGCTTGGCACTATTTTTATAAGAATAGTAGAGTCCTAAAAGGAGTGTAGAAAGCTGAACGTACTGACGATCATCTTTAAGAGCATCCTTGTAAGCAAGCTCCAATCTATGAGCTTAACAGTGAACACCGAACATCTCAACGTAGTCCCTTTTGAGAAGTGAAACAAGGCCGTTTGTTCGAAGCCCCATCACATCCAAATCCTACTAACTTGCGCATTTGATCGGCTAGCTTGTTTTCTTCAATTTTCTCTTTCACAAATTCCAACAAAGCCAGTGGACAAGTTGACCTTGGCTCACCAATGCATAAGAATTTCAATTCTATTTTCCCATGCACACAACATCTGATAAACAGGGTTTCTTGTTCAATAGTAGCTGCAATAATGTAGCCCTCTCTGATTTTTTATTTTTAGGGAGAGGGCTACAACTCCTGCAAATGCGGGAGTGATTCACTCCCGCAACATTTGCGCTCATTCTAAACATTTCCTGACTTTCTTTACATAAATAAAATGATATTCTATGTTTCCTAGTCAATATATAAATTTACAACCAGCAACTTAAGATTTGTGAGGCTCTGTTCTACCGTTTTCAACAATTTCGATAAATTCCAATTTCTCGATTCATATTTGTGCGCCATGTTTGATGTACTGAAGTTTCAACTTCCGATTGTCAAGTCATTTGCATATGCCATATAAGGTAGTATTTACATCAATGGACAAGTATGGAGGCGAAAGCTATTTCGTCGGTATTGAAAAGGTTTGAATTTAATATCAAGTTAAAAACCGAACAGCAGAGTGTAAATTCTTTCTGCAACGATATGATTTTCCTTTCTTTGTCGAAGTGGCTCGAGTAACTACATTTTCGCGCTGATTGTCAATGTTTAGGCTTTCATTAGATCCACCTACGAGATCTCGCGATAACAAGCATGGCGGAGCAGACGAAGAATTTTGCATGCTGTACATTATATTTAATGAAAAACACCTTTATTAGACATGCCCGAGTACAAAGTTGGTACTCCTTTTGGTGTAAACAACATTTGGGACTAATACACAGAGTTTATTATCGGTTATTCATAAAATTATTTTGCACCATTACGGAGATCCTATGGAATTGTAGCCCTATCCCGAAAACGTCAGAATAAGAAAAAATTGGATAGGGCTACATTATTGCAACTAGTTCAATAGTACCACTGTCTGTTGACCCGTCCATTGTTATGGAAAAAAACTGAGAGTTCTGAACAGTTCCAACCACTTCACTTTTTACAGTTTCAGAAATGCATTCCAAAAATGCTGTGGCTGCCCAACGATTGTTGTAAGTTGTGCCGTGTTCTAATCCTTTTCCTTGATCAAGTGCATTAAGCCATGTAAAGTCCGATATTGGCCTATATTATTTTACTAGGGCGTGAATATTTCCGTACTTCATTTCTAACGACTGCCGAATAGATTGGTTCATCGACACTATAGCCTTGTGTGCTTCAGATTGTTTATTTTCACGTACATTCTCTTTAGCATAGTAACGCTCAACTGATTGACGATGAACTCTGGAATTTTCATGATCAACTATCCCTGAGTATCGAAAGTTAACTGAACGTGTAACAAAATTCTGCACATTCCGACATTCGCCCATCCCGTGAACTTGGCACAGGTTACAGGTCATTTTCTCACCATCAAACTGTAACCACTCTCTACCCTCTTTCCAGTCCTGTTTAAATTCCCTCTTTCTCTGTTTTTCATACTTTGACTTACTATTGTCCACATCTCCTTTTCTTTTTGATGCTTGGCCTGGTTTTGATCCCGGTTTAAATTTGATCGGCCACGACGCCATACGTTCGCGCGGTTTAGTTTGTCTGGTTCCCTGTCCCTACTATGCATCGTTGTTAGTGAACCAGGGAACCAGACAAAAGTTTTATTTGGAAATCCTCTAGTGGCTTCCACCTCACACATTGTATAGGCTTAAAGCATTGCGTGGTGAAATAATCCGAGGATTACCGATGCATAAGAAACGACAACTCTGGATAAAGACTGTTTACGCGGTGGCATTTTGTGTTTTTCTTAATGCGGGCGATGCAAACAACATCGGTCATGCGGTCCGACATTTAACCAACTTATGTCGGTCACGGCCAAATTAAGCCGGTCTTGCCGGCCTGACCGGCAGTTTTCCACAGCTCTGCAGTTATGTGATTTTTAACTACATGCTTTAATATTTAAAATTTCCAAAGGTCCAGTATTTTATTATGCCCCCGAGATCGAAGGTGTTGCGATTGTTTTAATTTGTTGTTTCAATTAAAAAACGTAAAAGAAAACACTAATATTATATCAATGAATATGAACTATTTATTTAGATCATAAAATATTAAATATAATATTTACAAGTTCAATTTAGGTATTTTTGTAACTAGTTACTTTTCAAGATAAATGTTCTTCAATATAATTAAAACCTAGTCACTATGTAACATTCGTTACTTAAAAATACCTTTATACAATTGCAACTCTGTTACTGCCTAATCACCTCGTTCATCAGATCCTCATCCGTCAAATAATACAACTGTTATCATTCAAATGGTAATACAAATACGATAATATTTATTTAAGTTATATAACATTGTAACATGAAAACAGTACACAAGTCAAAGTACAGGCTAAAAATGAAATTCTTGATACAAATGATGTCGAGATCGGGATCGGGATCGCAATATAAAAACATGATTTCCCGGTAAAGTTGAAACAGACGTATTCACGGTATTGGATACAACATGTCGTTTGCCACGTAAGTATACATACTCATGGAAACAAAGGTAAATAACTATCTACAATGAATATGATTAATGTTCAAATTAATTAATACGGTATGCATTTATACAGTAAACGTGCAAAACACCAAGTTAGACTTTCCTCGTCATGCCCCAACAATAGATCAAAGAACAACATCAAGTATTAAACATTGGAATCGAAAAAACACTCATTATATACACCAAAATATAATAAACATTTCACAATTATTACAGGGGGGCATATTGTTTTTGTCCTGTCTGTCATTCTGTAATTCTGTCTGAAACATTAACATTGCTCATAATTTTTGAACGGTACGTGCTAGAGCTTTGCTATTTCACATGAGTATTCCTTGTGACAAGACCTTTCCGTGGGTACCAACACTTTTGACCCTGTGAGCTTGACTTTGACCTACATTTTGAAAACTTTAACCTTGCTAATAACTTTTGAACAGTATTAAAGTGCTAGAGCTTTGATATTTCACATGAGTATTCCTTGTGACAAGACCTTTCTGAGTACCAACATTTTTTACTCTGACCTAGGGGTTCGACCTACTCTTTGAAAAATTTAACCTTGCTATTAACTTTTGAACAGTAAGTACTTGAGCTTTGATATTTCACATGAGTATTCCTCGTGACAAGACTTTTCCGTGGGTACTAAACCTTTTGACTTTGGCATTTGACCTACTTTTAAGAAATTTGACATCGGTTATAACTTCTAATGATAGTATCATCTTGCACATGAGCATTTCTTGTGATAAGATCACAGTGGATTTTGTTGATGGATATGGGCATGGATCCATGTCCATAGACTTTCGTTTTCCACACGTGCAAGGACTCGAGTCTCATGGACATTGGAGGTAATTGTTTCACCTGAGACACATATAGGGACAGTAGACGTTGGCAGAGTGGATGTGGAGGTAGGCCTAGAACTAGTAGACTTTGTGGGCTGGGTTTCTGTGAACTGGCATAATACACCGGATGACATAGATGTACTCGACAGCATTCTCGATATGAGGAATTTGGGACTGTTGTTGAGTGTACGGTAGTTGTTCAAGGAATGTGTATTTTTATGTCCGGTCACATACACCTGGAGATTATCAGGGACATTACAATCTTGTCATTTTTTGTACAAGAGCTTTGCGGACGCTAGGCAAGTTGCAGGCTAGTTGTGTATTGATTATTACGTCATGGGATATGAAAGATAAACGTCACGTGATAGGAAAGATAGAAATATCTTTCATACCTTTCTTTCATAGAAAATCTTTATCTTACATACGTAGATATGAGAGAAAATTTTATCAATGGATGACCAGAGGGAACCCTTATATGACCATTACATCAATAGGTGACCATAGGGTTGGAACAATTCCCCAATATCGATATTTCGTTAGGTTCATTATGATGACGAAGTTATTCATCTGTAAGCATTGAACAAAAAATTACTCCGTTAGGAAAAAATATACAGAATGGTAATAACAATAGTAATATACATAAGAACAAGATGTGTTTGTGAAACACAAATGCCCCCGATAATGGCGAATTCCAAAGATGGCCAAGGTCATAAGGACAAATATCTTTGTACCAGTAGAAAGATCTTATCACGATAAATGCTCATGTGCAAGATATTTACCATTTAGAAGTTATAACCGATGTCAAATTTCTCTCTTCAAACACTCGTCATTAAATAACTGCTCAATTAATATCAATGCTCCTTTAAGAAGAACGCGTGTAGTTGTGGATTCAGTTTCTGATTAGGCCTAGGTCTATCAAAATGTTTCGCGCTGATGGATTGCCGAGTTACGTCACGCATCACCCTGATTATTGATTTACAGTATACTTCAAAGAGGAATAACTCTAATACAATTCACTTGTACACTCATCGGCCGATTTTTTGTCAGCAACGTAATTGCCAAAATGAAGGTCGTAGAATTCGATTCTGGTGTTATTTTTAATGTACAACGAAAAATTAATTAATTGGAAAATTATCAAAATGGCGTCACTAGGCACAAGGAAAACGGAAAATTTCTAGAAATATGAGAGAGAGAAACTCTGTTATGAGTTGCCATGAAATATTAAGGTGATTCCACCCTTGGGGTTGCTAAAAAGCGGTAAAACCCTCGGCAAAGCCTCGGGTTTCACAGCTTTTTTGCAACTCTCGGGTGGAATCACCTTACATTTCATGGTTACTCATAAGAGAGTCTTATAATCATATACGGGTTACCTCTGGTCACCCATTGATGTAATGTTCATATAAGGTTTCCCTCTGGTCACCCATTAATAAAATGATCATATACGGGTTACCACTGGTCACCCATTGATGCAATGGTCATAAAAGAGTTTCTTCTTGTCACCATAGATATAATCATGTAAAGGCAACCGTTGATCACCCATAAAAGCAGTGGTTATAAGAGGGTTACCTTTGGTCACCCATATTAGCAATGGGGTTACCTCTGGTCATCCATTGATGAAATATCATATAAGATAACCTCTGGCCACCCATTGATTTAATGATCATTTGTTCTGCAAGTTTTTAATCGAAGCAAGCTATTGACAAACACGTTGATGGTACAGGGGGTTCAACAGTCTCGATTGAAGTCAGCACTTCGCAAATTCTATGGTCGTTATAACGATCTAGTTCGTCAATACAACCTCGCATTGGGTCAAATGCTGTCTGACGTGTTTCATACCGATTGTTAAGTAGTTCTTGGCACACTGATTTTGACTAAGGATAACTCCGTTTACCTGATCAGGATACAGGGCTCACGGCGGGTGTGACCGGTCGACAGGGAATGCTTACTCCTAGGCACCTGATCCCACCTCTGGTGTGTCCAGGAGTCCGTGTTTGCCCAAATATCTATTTTGTATTGCTTTTAGGAGTTAAGATTGATCACCGTTCGTTATCTTGACCTTTCAAAAGGGTTACGTCTGGTCACCCATTGATGAAATACCATATTACCGTACCTATTCTAGGTTCTTAAACTTCATAAAAACCCTTTCAAACAAAGATACATAGCTGAATCCAGTAAATTTTCCAACAGGCCACAATCTTTGCTCCTCACGAAAATAGTAACAGCTGTGAAGGAGAAATTTCAAATGTACTGTGCGACTACATATGCCAGAAGTGGTGTAAATCAAATGTGGTTTCTAAAAATTTGTAAAGAACTTTTAGCAAACTTGAAATCACAAAACTTTAATCAAATCAACATAAAAACGTATGACTTTTCATGGCTTTACACACACCGTTCCTCACGATAAATTAAAGACTAGACTTTTTGACATCGTAGACAGTTGCTTTTTCAGCAAAAGTAGAAAGCGGAAATAGTCCTGTCTAGTGATCAGTAATCCAAAAAATTACTTTGTTAAACGCCACTGTGATTCTACGCACAAGTACTCTGAAGTTGAAATAAAAGATATGCTGGAGTTCCTCATTGACAATATGTTCGTGGTCTTTGGTGATCGGGTCTTCCAACAGTCTGTTGGACTCCCCATGGGCACGAATTGTGCTCCTTTGCTAGCTGACCTGTTTTTATATTCCTATGAAGCAGAATATATTCAAAAACTTCTACGTGAGAAGAAAAAAATATCTTGCTGTGGCCTACAATTCAACATTTAGATATATGGACGATGTGTTATCTATGAACAATAATAATTTCTATTCATATGTCGATTCAATATATCCCAGTAAACTCGAAATTAAAGACACCACAGAGTCGGTTCACTTTTGCTTCGTACTTAGATATTTTATTGAAAGTAGATATTAACGGCAAACTACAACTCAACTTTATGACAAACGGGATGATTTCAACTTTTCCATCGTCAACTTTCCATATTTATATAGTAATATTCCATTATCATCTGCATATTGTGTGTACATCTCTCTACTGATTCGCTACGCAAGAGCTTGTTCTGCGTATGGTCAGTTTTTAAAAAAAATCGAAACAGGCTACTGACAAACAAGTTGATGGTGCAGGAGTTCCAACAATCTCGTTTAAAATCAGCATTTTGCAAATTCTATGGTCGTTATAACGATCTAGTTTGCCAAAACAACCTGTTATTGGGTCAAATGCTGTCTGACTGTTTCATATCGATTGTTAGGCCGTTCTTGGCACACTGGTTTCGACTACGGATAACTCCGTTTACCTGATCAAGGTATAGGGCTCACGGCGGGTGTGACCAGTCGACAGGGGATGCTTACTCCTCCTAATCACTTGATCCCACCTCTGGTGTGTCCAGGGGTCCGTGTTTGCCTATCTATCTATTTTATATAAGTATCAAATCCCGTGGGGGTCCGGGTTAGAATAGGTCCTCAGTACCCCTTGCTTGTCGTCAGTCTAGAGTTCTCAGTTTTGGACTTATTGAGGTAAGTTAACGGCTGATGCACAGGGGCTAAGCCCGTTTTGGGCCCGAACTCTATGATGCCATAAATATAGAAAGGGGTCTAACTCTGACACAGATAAAAAACTAACCACTCGCTTCAAATGTCTAAAAAATCTTAAACTGGGTAAGCTATGCGTAATTTGTCGTTTTCCTTGCATAGATTAATGTTTTAACTACTTGCATGTCAAATTTCAAGTCACAGGTTCTTAAAATAACAAATATATACGTCATCGTTCTCTCGATTTCACTTGTTTATTTTTACTAGGACATTTACCGGTCCAGGTCACGGAGTCGTTTCTCGCCTATGACAGCAGCGAAATTCAGACTAGTATAGAAGATTTCGGACCTGTCAATTAAAATTTCACATCAATTATACGCTACTTACTTCCTCATATTTTAATAATGTTCTTCGTGTAGACGTTACACGACTTATTTTTCCTCAGCAGCATCAACAGTTCTGTTGACAAGAGCTGCCGTTTTAATGAACGCACTAAATACCCTATAGACTTAAAATCTCAAATACCTTAAAACTGATCAAAACATTATTCTTGTGATATTGCACTGACAGAAGGAAATTGAACATTATTTCTTGGCTTTTTTAATTTTTTGTTTTTGTTTATTCTATTTCATTTAGATTATTATTACCCATTTTCCCCTTCTTTAAAGTTTTAGACATTTCGGGTATTTAGTGTATTCATTAAAATGGCAGATCTTGTCAACAGTTGATGCTGCTGAGGAAAAATAAGTCGTGTAACGTCTACACGAAGAACATTATTAAAGTATGAGGAAGTAAGTAGCGTATAATTGATGTGAAATTTTAATTGACAGGTCCGAAATCTTCCATACTAGTCTGAATTTCGCTGCTGTCATAGGCGAGAAACGACTTTTGTAATCCATTGCACCGATCTTTTGGACAACGTTGTATGGTCCTCGCCATTGCATCAAGAGTTTATTCGACTCTTTAGGAAGTAAAACAAGGACTTTGTCGCCTTCTTTCATTTTCCGTTCACTTGTCTTCCTGTTGTAATGTTTTCTCTGATGCGCTCGTGCTTTTTCTAGTTGCTGGCGTGCAATTTTACATGTCTTTTCCAACCTCTCCCTTAAGTCCAATATGTACTTGTAAGTCGACTTAACTTCCTCATCGGGAATTTCCTTGGTCGAAAGTTCTTTCAGTATCATCATAGGTCCACGCACTGATCGACCATAAAGTAGTTCAAATGGTGAAAACCCGAGGCTCTCTTGGGGTACTTCACGATAAGCGAAGAGTAGTGCGTTAAGGTACTTATCCCAGTCCCTAGGTCGTTCAGCACACATGCGCTTAAGCATTTGCTTCAATGTGCCGTTGAATTTTTCTACCAGTCCGTTGCAAATTGGGAGGTATGGCGTTGTAGTTATCCCTTTGAAAGACAGC
Organism: Ostrea edulis; assembly: GCF_947568905.1. Lineage (NCBI taxonomy): Eukaryota > Metazoa > Mollusca > Bivalvia > Ostreida > Ostreidae > Ostrea > Ostrea edulis. Next base: position 61,414,992 of record NC_079169.1, on the reverse strand, counting down.
AAACGACTTACTTCTTTCATCACTTGTGAATTATGTCCCCTGATCTGTAAGCATTTCACCCGGAACACCGACTCTACTGAAGACGTCTACCAGTGCTTCAGTTACACGTTCAGCTTCTATTCCCTGTAACGCAATAACCTCTGGATAACGGGTTGCATAGTCGATGATTGTGATAATGTACCGGTTCCCTGTCTGTAACTTGTTGGAGTGGGCCAACGATATCCACTGCAATGCGCTGGAAGGGTTCTGTCATGATAGGCATCTGACCAAGTGGTACTGCTGGTACTTTTCCTCTAGGGATTGTGCGTTAACATACGTCGCACGAGCGACAGAATCGTCTGATGTCGGCTTGAATTCCAGGCCAGAAAAAATCAGTCAGTACTCTCTCGATAATCTTCTTGACACCGAAGTGGCCTGCCATCAGAGATTCATGTGCCAGTTTCATGACCAATGTCCGGAACTTCTTTGGAACCATAAGCTGTCTGTACTGTTTTCCATTTGACACCTTCGGACTACTAAATTCTCTGTAAAGTACTTGCTTCCGAATCAACAGTTTGCCTGATCCACCATCACTGAGAGTCTTCACTATCCCGTTCTTAGCAAGGTCCCAACTCTTGGCCAACGATTCATCATTCACTTGTTCCCTCAGCATCTCATCACGTGACACATCTTGAAGGGCTTCAGGAACCTTTAAGGGTCTATAGGGTTGCTGAATCTTTTTCCTCTGGTTGCGCGTCTCTACAGCTAGTGACGACTCGGTGGACTTTATCCAACTTTTATTTGGATCATCCGGGTTCCTAACTCCTTCGAAGTTTCCGAGAATAAGGTCATATAATGGAGTATCAAAACACCATGCTTTAACAGTTCCAGTGAAATATGGCGTATCCACTTGAACTTCTGCGACATCAGCACATTTGATGCTTCCATCAGCCAATATACACTGCTGATTTTTCTCAGTAATTTGATTTGAGAGTACCAAATCCTTGCGAATCACTGCGCCACTACATTTAGTGTCTCTTAATACTGTCACCAGTCGATCCCTAACACATCCCTTCCTTCAGGCATTTTAGAGTCAGTTACAGCAGCGGCATCCATTTCACTTTCTACAAGCGGTTCGTTCGGTACTACAAACGATGATTCTTTCCGTCCTCGTCCTTGAGAAAAATGTCGTCTACGGTTATCCTTTTGTTGGGGTTTGAATCTAGCTTGCTTTGAATCGTTGTCAGATTTCTCCTGCACACTTGCGGACTTATTTGTAGAAGACTTTTTCAAGGGGCATTCAAACTGTTTGCGTCCATATTTGTCACAGTTAAAGCACTTAATTCCACTGTCTTTGTTATTGTCACGATTGCTGGGATGAGAATTTTGTTTCCCTCCGAACATTTTTTTGTCAGATCCCCGTCTCTGGATAACGGCTGAGGAAGTGGTTGCTCGGGCCTCGACATACTGGTCGGCGTAACGTGCCATGTCCAATACGGTATAAGGAATTCGTTCTTTCAGAAACAACGCAAGTTCCCTATTACAACATGCAATGAATTGATCTCTGAGTCCTTCATAAGTTTTGAGAGTTCTATCCAACGTTCCATGTACATGTAGCTGACCAATCTAGCCGAAAACTGAAGGAAAGTTTCACTTCCATCGGGTCTAGAATGTCAGTTTTTTTCTAAAGCCGTCCTCGGTCATGTCAAAACGTTTCATGAGAGCTTTTTTCAGTTCATCAAATTTCAACGCGCTCTCTGGCGGTAGTCTCACAAACACATCCAACGCTTTGCCTTTTAAAAGTGCACTCAAGTGAGCTCCCCAATTATTCCTATGCCAATTTTGATAAACGGCGTATCGTTCAAAACGTTGTATGTACGCATCGACGTTGTCCTTCGTCTCATCAAATGCAGGTAACTTCGGTCCTCTGACAGGTTGTGGTGTTTCATGGTGAATATTTGTGGACTCTAACACTTTCTGTGATCTTTCTGCAGCCATTACTTGGAATCTGTGGTCTAGTTCCAACTCTTCCATTTTCCTCTGATGTTCAGCAATAGCACTTTGTTACTTTTTGTGTTCGATCTCCATGTGTATTTGCAATTCACGCTCTTGTGTAGCTATTCGTTCTTGACGATCACGTTCTTCCTTAGCCAAGCGTTCGTCACGTTCCTCTTTAGCGATGAGTTCCTGACGATCATGCTCCTCTTTCGCGATACGTTCCTGACGATCTAGTTCCTCTTTAGCCATACGTTCCTAAACGATCCAGTTCCTCTTTAGCCATACGTTCTTCACGCTCTTTATGACGAAGAGCTTCATCTTTCAGTCCCATATGTGTCCCAATGTCCAGTAATTCCTTCATCTCGTTGATGGTCGACATCTTGGAATATCAGAACTGAACCACCTTACCACTATAATATTAATCCAAGGACACTATTCTTTCCAATTAACAAAGTTTCCCTACACTGACTTACCTTATACCTATCTGGAAAAGAACCATACTGAAACGTACCTTTGTTTTGTGAAACTGGAATCCTCAGATTAACTACTAACCTATCATAATTACTTGGCAAACCATCACATATCATTTGAAGATATGTGTTTTGGAGAGAGTCAGCAATCCCACCGCTGCCACCAATTGTCACGTGGTCAAGCTGGCCTTCTCCATTAAATCACACAAAAACAAAGGATCAAAGTCATAAAGAAATTTATTTAACAAGAAATAAGGGGGAAAAATATAAATAACTTAATGAAACTCCCACACTCACTCTCTCACCCAGATTCACTCAAAAATATCTTCCTTACTATTTACAAAAAAAATTAATAATAATAATCAAATTCGAAACCGCTAAACTTTTACATGTATTCTTTTCACATTTAATCCCGGGCTATTCAAAAAAAATTCTAATGAAATATAAGCTAGCTATTGTTGCCAAACTGTCCGAATGTTTCCACTATTCCTATACACTGCTGCGAGTGCTCCAGATTTGGTCTGCTACTAATCATCAAATGACTAAAGTGTTCTTTGGAAACTTATCTGTCTCCCTCTGAATTAGTAGTGGTATTCCCCACACCTCCGGACTGTATTCAGGAACCTCAGTGGTAGATATACCCATGCACAGACGCTTTGTCCTTGCGAAACCCCTGTTGTATCAGGCGGTTTTCACGATCACTGGTAGTCCATGATTATACCCCTGACGCTACAACAATGAATGTTTATTAAGTCAAGTGTTCTATAAAATGTTTGGCAACACATACGTATATATGTTTGGCAATGTATATATCCAATGCAAAACTTATTGACTGTTAACAATGTAAAATGTAAATAACAAATCATTTCCAATATGGCTCCCCATACTCACAGCTTCCGGTCATTCACTTCCGCCCCGAAATTTTAACTAAGACATTTAAATGGACAACATATTTCCAAATAAAGCGACAATTGACAAATGTATTTATTAAAGGTGGAATAACACGTGTTCGTGTTTATTTATACGTGTAATCTATTGGTTGTAATGCTGGTCACCTGATTTAAATATTCATAGCACGGGTTTTAACTGACCGCTGTTAGCGCGGAAAGATTTATAGCCATTCGAAGGCTCTTTTAAGTGCAGATAACACGTCTTTTTTACTCCCTCTATGACACGTAATATGGGCGATTCGGGTGACGAGCTGACTTTAGATACTGATAGATTGACAAAAGAAAACACAGGAGGGAATTCTACACTGGAAGTCTCAGATATTGTCAAATTATTTACGGGAGTTATACAGTCCCAATTTAAAACTTTCTCGGGACAATTAAAAGCCGAGCAGTCAGAGTCGATTTCAAAGAAGCTAAAAGAAAATTCTCTGCACAAGATCAAGTCCGAAGGTAACCGAATTCAATTTGAGTTTAATGCTGAGTTACTAGAGGGCTTAGAGAAATTAGAGTCGAGAGCCTTTGATTTGAAAGATTCGGAGTCATTGAGCATTATTTCCGACCTAAGTAAAAAACTGAAAACTCGTCAGAAGCATATACGCATAGCAGACTCGTCTCCTGCAGGGTGGAAAACCGTCAACGAATATCAGTGTAACGAAATCGCAGACAACTCTGATGATGAAAAGAAGATCTGCAGTGCAGAAAACAGGGCCCTCAGACACCAAAAGCAGAACAACAGATTTCAGCCTTATGGGACGCAAAAAACACCAGCAGCAGCGGGATCTCCAGCTCAATTGGCTTTTCCTGGGGCTTCTAATAAATTTCAACCCTTTCCTGCGTTTCAACAGCAGCAACAACAGCCATTTCTCTACGGCCAGGGCAGAAACAAGCAGTCAAGGAGACAGCCTATGCCGTACGACGTTTGTTTCAACTGTTTCGCAACAGGGCACTGGAAGTCCAACTGCCCAAAGGGAAAGGCCACTCAAAGTCAATGATAAGTATACAGGTTGTTTGACTTGTGTTGTTGGAAAGAGTAAAACGGAATGCGGTATAAAACATAGTCTAAAAAGGCATTACAGTAAATGGGAGGAAATAGGGGCTGTTCAATATATTTTGAAAATAGTACATTCTGGTTATGAAATTCCTTTTGTCTCCATACCACCGTCTATGAATTTTAGAAATAATAAATCTGCACAAATTAACGCTGATTTTGTCACATCAGAAATATCTCAGTTAATTAAGGCGGGTTGTGTCGTAGAAGTTACAAACAAACCATATATTGTAAGTCCTCTCAGCGTAGCAGAAAACAGGTCGAAAAAGAGATTGATACTAGATTTGAGTAGACTGAATAATTATGTGAGATATGAAAAAAAATAAAGTTTGAAGATTGGAAAACAGCCATCGATTATTTTGAAAAAGATTGTTATTGCTTAAAATTTGATCTCAAATCCGGTTACCATCATATAGATATATCTGATAGTTTCCAAACATATCTCGGGTTCTCATGGAATGACAAGTTTTATTGTTATACCGTGCTTCCGTTTGGTTTGTCATCCGCTCCATTTATTTTTACGAAATGTCTAAGACCTATTGTTAAATTCTGGAGAAAAAGGGGAATTAAAATAGTTCTTTACCTAGATGACGGTTTCGTATTCGCATCATCTAAACATGAATGTTTGTCAGTTTCTGAATTCATCAAAAGTAGTTTATCAGAATTCGGGCTACTTATCAATATTGAAAAATCAGTATTTTATCCAACTCAGAATTTAGAATGGTTAGGAATTTTGTGGGATTCAAAGTATTTTTCTATTTCAGTGCCCAAAAGACGTCTTGACGACACAGTTGCTTCTTTACAGCAATTGATGAAGTGTTTTCCTAAAGTGACGGCGAGACAATTGGCGAGAGTTGTGGGAAAAATAATGTCAATGTCACCAGATATGGGTAACATATGTAGCATTATGACAAGATTCTCTTCTATAGAGATAGCATTTAGAAAGTCATGGGACGAAAATATTGTATTTACGCATAAGAATGAGGTTCTAAATGAATGTAATTTTTGGCTACAATGTATACATTCAGAAAAAACACGATATTTACACACGCCGATTAAGAAAAGTGTCATTATTTACTCTGACGCAAGTAGTTCCGCTTCAGGAGCTTACACGGTTAAAGCTGATTCAAAAACGTTTCACTTAATGTGGAAAGAGTTTGAAAGGAATATGAGCTCTACGTGGAGAGAGCTTAGAGCGATTGAGTTAGCTTTAGCTTCCTTTAAAGATAGTTTGGTGAACAAAGAAGTAAAATGGTTCACTGATAATCAGAGTTGCGTAAAAATTGTTAAGTCGGGTAGTATGAAACATCATTTACAATCCCTTGCTTATAATATTTTCATGATGTGTGTAGAGCAAAAAATTTCAATTGACATTCAATGGATTCCCAGACTAGAAAATGAGAAAGCGGATTTTCTGAGCAATATCATAGATCATGATGATTGGGGTGTTACCGTAACGTTTTTTTACTTTGTTAACAGCTTGTTTGGGCCTTTTACTGTTGACAGATTTGCAAATTATAATAACTGCAAGCTGGAACGGTATAATTCAAAATTTTGGAATCCTGGCTCAGAAGCCATCGACTGTTTTACCCAAAACTGGGAACACGAAAACAAGTGGTTAGTACCCCCAATTTACTTGGTCGTCCGAGCTATTAAACATCTAATTGTCTGCAAAGCTTTTGGGGTCTTAATTGTTCCAAACTGGCCCTCTGTCGTTTTTTGGCCGTTTATCTGTGATAAAGATACGATATATAGATGGTATGTTAAAGATGCTTTGTTGTTTAATGAATGTACAGACATACTTAATCAGGGTAGTAGTATAAACCCTTCCGATAGGGGGTTCAACTGAGTGCACTTTTTATGCAAATGAGGTCAAGCAAGGGCGTCTTTTGATTGGTCAAGCGGTGTTGGGGTTAACGGAGTGGTTCAATATCTAGGACGGGGTCAACCCCAGCAGGGGTTGTAGGCTGGGTGTCCGGTGAATAGGCTGGCCTATTGCCGCTGGTCTAGCTCTATGATGCGGTACTTTCGCTTTGAGTTCCTGGAAAAGGGTGAGCTATTTTTCTGAAAATCGGTATAAAATCCAGTGAAATCCTATGTATTCCTGTGTATTAAATCTAAAGAATAACACAAGGTTTTAAGTTGACATGTTTATTAAAGAACAATGGTACAATCCCCAGAGCTGGCACGGTACCTAGTTTTACCCAGCGCTGTCTATAGGTAATATATAAAGCGGCGCGCGGTGCATTGGGTGTCACTTTCGACATCATGTCAGACAAGTTACCTAGTGGACTTCCACGGAGTTATATTGAACAGCGCTTGAGATTTTTGAATGATCAGCTGAACAGACAACGGCAGCGTGAATTACAACTCCGCAGAGAGAATCAACGGCGATTACAGTATTTACAGCGGGGAGGAGGGAAAAAGAAACTCATTTCGGATTATTACAAAATTCAACTGGAACGAGGACGTCAATCACGGAAATTTAAAGTCAAGGAAAATGTCTACAATGTTGCCTTCAAGCCTATTCCAGAGAAAGAAAATACAGCCTTCATTCGTCGCCTCTTCCGGGATATGTTAAAAAATGTGAAACAGGAAATGCAGTGCAATCCCAATGATTATCTACGTTTAAATATTCGGCACCCGTCTCTGGATTCAGCTATTTGGTACGAATTTACGCAGTCCAATCAGCTCAACGAGGACAAAATTCTGAACAAAATAGAAGCCGTGCAGCAATCTAAAAAGGAATTCCTAATCACCGACGGGGCAGTGCAGATGGATTTTTTCCATGTCAAATATCCACAAGGCAGCGGGTGCACTAAGAAAAAACATCTACACGTGGATAAGGAGAAATTCAAAACCTCTAAGAGAGCGATCGTTCGCATTCAAAATCCTGAGGATTCTCTCTGCTTGTCCCGGGCTATTGTGGTAGCACGTCTACACAGCCAGAAATCAAACGACCCGGCATGGGAAACGAGATGGTTACGCATGAGAAAAGGGGATAAAGATTCTCTCGATCAGAAACGAGAAGCGATAGCCTTGATGGAACAAGCTGGGTGTGTTATGAACCAGCCGTGTGGGCCGCGTGAATGGGAGCAATTACAACACGCGCTCGCCCCGCAGTATCGATTGAAAATATTTCAATTCAAAACGAATACAGCTCGTTTACGACTGGAACCTATTTACAAAGGACCGGGAAACGGGACTTGTTTGAATATCCTGCTGGATAACGAGCATTACGATGCCATTGTGTCTATGCCTGGAGTGACGGAAAACAAATACTATTGCGATTATTGCGATGTTGGCTACAGTCACATTGAAGAACATCGGACCGTCTGTCCTCATCGATGCTCATTTTGTTTAGCCGATACCCCCTGTATCCCGGACGGGACTCAGACGAATTGCCCTCATTGTAAGGGATTTTTCAGAAATGCAGCTTGTTACCAGACCCACTTGAAACCTTACAGCAGTAATACAACGACCACGGTCTGCAGTTTAATGGGGCGCTGTAACCAGTGTCAGAAATGGATGTCCAAGCAATTATTAAAACGCCACGCGTGTGGGGGTCAAACCGAATGCCGCATCTGTCACAAAATCGTCACCATGCCTCATCACTGCTTTGTACAGACGAAACCCAAACCTAAGAAAGAAAAAGAAGAAGAAGAGGAGTTGAAAATATACATTTATTACGATTTCGAATGCAGTCAGGAAAACGGTATTCACATCCCCAATTTATGCGTGGCAGAACGTGTGTGTCAACATTGCGACAGTGTGGATATCGACAAGCCCTGTTCTCATTGTGAAGGATTCGGATCACAACGCCGCTTCCTATTTCAAGGACCCGACACGTTAAAACAGTTTATGGAATGGCTCTTACAGAGCGAGACCGATGAGCAAGGTTATGTGGAACTCAAACACGATGAAGCCACCATCATTGCCCACAATTTCAAAGGATACGATGGGCAGTTTATTTTGAATTACCTGGTTCACACGGCGTGTATCAAACCCACCGTCATCCTGAACGGTAGTAAAATCTTATCCATGCAAGTCTTGGGGTTGAGATTCATCGATTCTTACAACTTTCTACCCTTTGCTCTTGCCAAGATGCCCTCTGCTTTCGGATTAACGGAATTGAAAAAAGGATATTTCCCGCACTTTTTCAACACGACAGAGAACCAGCAGTATGTGGGTCCTTACCCGGCCGCTCATTTCTACAATCCTGACGATATGTCCACCGCCAATCGTGAAGCCTTCTATACTTGGTACCATCAACAAGAGGGCAAAGTCTTTGATTTCCAGAAAGAATTCTTAGCTTACTGCATCTCGGACGTGGATATTTTACGCCGGTGTTGTGCCCATTTCAAGTCCACCCTGTTTGATCTGGTGGAAGTAGACCCCTTTCAAGAATCCATCACGTTTGCCAGCACGGCTAATTTAGCCTACCGACGAGGATTCATGGTTGAAAATACCATCGCCATCATTCCTAATATGGGCTACCCGCCAGCACGACGATATTCAGCTAAAGCTTGTCGATGGCTCGCCTGGCTAGAACATCAACATCACTGCATACGACATGCTAGAAATGGGGGCGAAGTCGCGCTTGGACCCTATACAGTAGATGGGTATGATGAGGAATCTCGTATCGTGTACGAATTCTATGGCTGTTACTGGCACGGCTGTCCCACCTGTTTCCCGAATCTGTTGACTGACATGCATCCTCATCGTGTTCAGCATACGTATCAAGACCTCTACCTGGACACCTTAAAACGAGCCAGTGCTTTAGAAGACCAAGGCTATACAGTCGTGAGCATATGGGAACACGAGTTTGATCGTCAGACCCAGACCAATCCCGACTTACAGGAATTTTTACAAGGAGTCGATATACAAGATCCTTTGAATCCCCGTGACGCTTTGTACGGAGGCCGGACCAATGCTACACGACTGTATTGTGAGGAGGGTGACATGCGATACGTGGATGTCTGTTCCCTGTACCCGTACGTGTTGAAATACAAACCATTTCCCGTCCAACATCCCCAAGTCATCACCAGCCATTTCACCGATGTCAGAGACTATTTCGGGCTCATTCGTTGTCGTGTCCTCCCACCCCGAGAGCTGTATCACCCCGTATTACCTTACAAGACCGGGGGTAAATTACTCTTTCCCTTATGCCGCACCTGTGCGGAACAGCGCAACTTAGGAACCGACGAGCGGTGCCAGCACACCGATTCTGAACGCAGTCTCACTGGCACCTGGGTGACCACCGAACTTCACAAAGCATTAGATCTAGGCTATCGTCTCGACCGCATTTACGAAGTTTGGCATTTTGAGAAAACCAGTGACCACTTATTTCGAGCGTATATCAACACCTTTTTGAAAATTAAACAAGAAGCTTCCGGATTCCCCGAGGATTGTCAAACAGCCCAACAGCAGCAACATTACATTGAGGAAATTCAGCAACGAGAAGGCATTGCCATGAACCCGGCAGACATCCAGAAAAATCCTGTCCGAAGAACCATTGCCAAACTCTTTTTAAATTGCTTGTGGGGAAAATTTGCTCAACGATTACAATTACCCAAATCCCTGTATCTCACGGAAGAAGAAGAATTACAACAGAAATTACAAGATGCCACTTTAGAAGTCAAAGGCATCGAACTCTTAGAAAATCGTGAACGCCCCGAATGTGATATGATGCTGATCAATTATCAGGAGAAAGAAGAATTTTTAGAAGACTGCCCCTTTGGAAACGTGGTGCTGGCGTGTTTTACAACAGCTCATGCTCGTTTACATTTGTACGAGACGTTACAGCCTTTGGGAGAGCGTGTCTTATACTTTGACACGGATAGTATCATCTATCAGCACGACGAGACCCAGTTCAATCCGACCATTATCAACAGTTTAGGCGGCTGGACCGATGAATTGGGTGGAGATCGTATCATCAAGTACATGTCGGGCGGGCCCAAAAATTATGCATACGAGACCCAGGGGGAAAAATCTGTCTGCAAAGTCAAAGGATTGACACTCAATTATCGTGCCTCTAGAGTCGTGTCTCTCGATACGTTGGAAAAAATGTTAAAAGGAGAAGAAGAAGAAGTCCATGTCCGCTATCCGCACTTTATTCAACGAACCCGCCAACATGATGTGCGAACCATTCCTCTGGTGAAGAAATACCGCATGGTGTATGATAAACGTCTACGTATTCATAACTATGACACGCTGCCTTACGGGTATTAAAAAGGAAACGCGTCTTGAGAAAAACATCAGTCTGCAAAATGAGTAAATACGGATCACTACAGAATCCTTCAGTGCCTTCCTATGGTGAATTATCGGCTCGTCTAGCGTCATTTCATACAGCCCCCGATATTCTGTTGAACTTATTACCTAACATTGCAGAAGCCGGATTCTTTTACAAAGGAATGGATGATCATGTGCGTTGTTTTCATTGCACATTATCTCTCAAACATTGGGAACCCGGGGACGATCCTTGGATAGAACATGCCTATTGGAACCCTCATTGTGCTTACGTGTTGTGCAATAAAAGTGTCAAATGGGTACGACAAACCTTCAATGCCTATGCCCGCGCTAAAGACAGTGATTGCGATTGGGGAGACTTACCCTTAGACGCGGCAGGGAATCCAATGTGTACCCAGAAATGTCACATTTGTTTAGAACGAGACTTGAGAATTGCTTTTTTACCTTGTGGTCATTTATGTACTTGTGCTATGTGTGCTTCAGGACTTAGAACATGTCCTATTTGTAGAGATGCTTTTGTAGAAACGGTTCGTATTTTTACTTGTTAATAAATATGTATGATCCCATGAACTTGTGTCATTTATCAAGATGTATACCTACGAGACACTTGAGCCTTTTCAGTTGAAACATGAATTTACCATGGTGGTGGCTGGACCCTCTAAATCGGGTAAAACGGAATTTGTGAAGCAACTGGTACAAAATACGCAGTGGATTTCACCGCCTCCCGAAAAGATAGTATGGTGTTATCGAGAATGGCAGTCCGCGTACGAATCCTTACAGGACAAGGTCGCTTTTATCCGCAATATACCTCAAGACGATGAGCAGATAGTGGCGGATCTCAGTACGCGTCATCTACTCATTTTTGATGATATGATGGGAAGTAAAGCCATCGAATCGATTGTCGACTGGTTTACGCGCAAAGCGCATCATCGAAATACCAGTGTCATTTATATCACACAAAATCTGTTTGATCGAGCAGTACAACATCGTACCATCAGTCTGAATGCTCACTATCTTGTGCTGTTTAAAAATCCTCGAGATAAATCTCAGATTGGGGTGTTAAGTCGGCAATTACAAATGCCGCATTTACTTCCAGCCTATGAGGACGCCACCCGTGTACCTCACGGGTATTTACTAGTGGACTTGAGTCCTCAGACGTCGGACGATTTAAGATTAAGAAGTCAACTCTTTACCAACTTGGCTGTGCACATGCCCCCGAGAGTATAAATAATGTCACATCATGGGCAGGTGTATCATTCGAAAGACAGTCTTCACCATGGGTAGACCTTCCGCGAAGAGTAAATTAGTCAAAACGTTACGCCGTTTACAACGGGAACGGGATCCCGTTCAACGGAGCCATCTCATTGAATTAGGACGTAGAGCCTTACTCATCTGGTTTGCGATGGGCGCTCGAAATTTATTGCGAGGCGTCTTACCAGGCAATAAAATCACTCAGCGGTTCATTCAATCCCATCGCCAAGACTTGAGTGTCATTGCCGATAAGAAGTCCAATGAAGAAGAGCGTAAAAAAGCCATTTTGAAACGAGGAGGCGCCGGATTCTTAGGAGGGACCATTATCCGTCATTTATTCAAATGGGAAACAGGCCGTAAGCCCCGTGGGGGACAACCCAAGAAAACCAAGAAACCACGGGCTAAGAAAGCTAAAAAATCACCTCAGAGAATTCCTACACTCGTTATTCGCTTACCTAAGAAGACACCTAAGAAGTCCCCTAAGAAGTCCCCTAAGAAGACACCTCTCAGGATGAAGAATCCGTTTCCCAATTGGGCTCCAAAGAAAACCCCTCTCATTGTGAAGATGCCGTTTCCCAAGGCCACTCCCCCCAAGGTCACTAAAACGTTAGCCAATCTGAAAGCCGGATTAGCTCAAAAGAAAATGGAACGACCCATGC